>NW_025535784.1:0-10000 GCF_020615455.1 Coregonus clupeaformis | reverse complement strand
GGCTAAATCAAGGATTTGTCATTGTGTTGTGTCCCTCTCTGTCTTTCTGTCTCTGTCTTGTATCTGATAACTGTATCTATGTGGTGTCCATCTCTGTCTTTCTGTCTCGGTCTTGTATCTGATAACTGTATCTATGTGGTGTCCATCTCTGTCTTTCTGTCTCTGTCTTGTATCTGATAACTGTATCTATGTGGTGTCCATCTCTGTCTTTCTGTCTCTGTCTTGTATCTGATAACTGTCTCTATGTGGTGTCCATCTCTGTCTTTCTGTCTCCGTCTTGTATCTGATAACTGTCTCTATGTGTGGTGTCCATCTCTGTCTTTCTGTCTCTGTCTTGTATCTGATAACTGTCTCTATGTGTTGTGTCCATCTCTGTCTTTCTGTCTCTGTCTTGTATCTGATAACTGTCTCTATGTGTGGTGTCCATCTCTGTCTTTCTGTCTCTGTCTTGTATCTGATAACTGTCTCTATGTGTGGTGTCCATCTCTGTCTTTCTGTCTCTGTCTTGTATCTGATAACTGTCTCTATGTGGTGTCCATCTCTGTCTTTCTGTCTCTGTCTTGTATCTGATAACTGTATCTATGTGGTGTCCATCTCTGTCTTTCTGTCTCCGTCTTGTATCTGATAACTGTCTCTATGTGGTGTGTCCATCTCTGTCTTTCTGTCTCTGTCTTGTATCTGATAACTGTATCTATGTGTTGTGTCCATCTCTGTCTCTGTCTCTGTCTTGTATCTGATAACTGTATCTATGTGGTGTCCATCTCTGTCTTTCTGTCTCTGTCTTGTATCTGATAACTGTATCTATGTGGTGTCCATCTCTGTCTTTCTGTCTCTGTCTTGTATCTGATAACTGTATCTATGTGGTGTCCATCTCTGTCTTTCTGTCTCTGTCTTGTATCTGATAACTGTCTCAATGTGTTGTGTCCATCTCTGTCTTTCTGTCTCTGTCTTGTATCTGATAACTGTCTCTATGTGGTGTCCATCTCTGTCTTTCTGTCTCTGTCTTGTATCTGATAACTGTCTCTATGTGGTGTCCATCTCTGTCTTTCTGTCTCTGTCTTGTATCTGATAACTGTCTCTATGTGGTGTGTCCATCTCTGTCTTTCTGTCTCTGTCTTGTATCTGATAACTGTATCTATGTGTTGTGTCCATCTCTGTCTTTCTGTCTCTGTCTTGTATCTGATAACTGTATCTATGTGTTGTGTCCATCTCTGTCTCGTCTCTGTCTTGTATCTGATATCTGTATCTATGTGGTGTCCATCTCTGTCTTTCTGTCTCTGTCTTGTATCTGATAACTGTCTCTTATGTGGTGTCCATCTCTGTCTTTCTGTCTCTGTCTTGTATCTGATAACTGTATCTATGTGGTGTCCATCTCTGTCTTTCTGTCTCTGTCTTGTATCTGATAACTGTCTCAATGTGTTGTGTCCATCTCTGTCTTTCTGTCTCCGTCTTGTATCTGATAACTGTCTCTATGTGGTGTTCCATCTCTGTCTTTCTGTCTCTGTCTTGTATCTGATAACTGTCTCTATGTGGTGTCCATCTCTGTCTTTCTGTCTCTGTCTTGTATCTGATAACTCTCTCTATGT
Organism: Coregonus clupeaformis; assembly: GCF_020615455.1. Lineage (NCBI taxonomy): Eukaryota > Metazoa > Chordata > Actinopteri > Salmoniformes > Salmonidae > Coregonus > Coregonus clupeaformis. Next base: position 8,414 of record NW_025535784.1, on the reverse strand, counting down.
GGTGTCCATCTCTGTCTTTCTGTCTCTGTCTTGTATCTGATAACTGTCTCTATGTGGTGTCCATCTCTGTCTTTCTGTCTCTGTCTTGTATCTGATAACTGTCTCTATGTGTGGTGTCCATCTCTGTCTTTCTGTCTCTGTCTTGTATCTGATAACTGTCTCTATGTGTGGTGTCCATCTCTGTCTTTCTGTCTCTGTCTTGTATCTGATAACTGTCTCTATGTGTGGTGTCCATCTCTGTCTTTCTGTCTCTGTCTTGTATCTGATAACTGTCTCTATGTGTTGTGTCCATCTCTGTCTTTCTGTCTCTGTCTTGTATCTGATAACTGTCTCTATGTGGTGTCCATCTCTGTCTTTCTGTCTCTGTCTTGTATCTGATAACTGTCTCTATGTGTTGTGTCCATCTCTGTCTTTCTGTCTCTGTCTTGTATCTGATAACTGTCTCTATGTGTTGTGTCCATCTCTGTCTTTCTGTCTATGTCTTGTATCTGATAACTGTCTCTATGTGGTGTCCATCTCTGTCTTTCTGTCTCTGTCTTGTATCTGATAACTGTCTCTATGTGTGGTGTCCATCTCTGTCTTTCTGTCTCTGTCTTGTATCTGATAACTGTATCTATGTGTGTGTGTCCATTTCTGTCTTTCTGTCTCTGTCTTGTATCTGATAACTGTATCTATGTGGTGTCCATCTCTGTCTTTCTGTCTCCGTCTTGTATCTGATAACTGTCTCTATGTGTGGTGTCCATCTCTGTCTTTCTGTCTCTGTCTTGTATCTGATAACTGTATCTATGTGGTGTCCATCTCTGTCTTTCTGTCTCTGTCTTGTATCTGATAACTGTATCTATGTGGTGTCCATCTCTGTCTTTCTGTCTCCGTCTTGTATCTGATAACTGTATCTATGTGGTGTCCATCTCTGTCTTTTTGTCTCCGTCTTGTATCTGATAACTGTCTATATGTGTGGTGTCCATCTCTGTCTTTCTGTCTCCGTCTTGTATCTGATAACTGTCTCTATGTGGTGTCCATCTCTGTCTTTCTGTCTCTGTCTTGTATCTGATAACTGTATCTATGTGGTGTCCATCTCTGTCTTTCTGTCTCTGTCTTGTATCTGATAACTGTATCTATGTGTGGTGTCCATCTCTGTCTTTCTGTCTCCGTCTTGTATCTGATAACTGTATCTATGTGGTGTCCATCTCTGTCTTTCTGTCTCTGTCTTGTATCTGATAACTGTATCTATGTGGTGTCCATCTCTGTCTTTCTGTCTCTGTCTTGTATCTGATAACTGTCTCTATGTGGTGTCCATCTCTGTCTTTCTGTCTCTGTCTTGTATCTGATAACTGTCTCTATGTGGTGTGTCCATCTCTGTCTTTCTGTCTCTGTCTTGTATCTGATAACTGTCTCTATGTGGTGTCCATCTCTGTCTTTCTGTCTCTGTCTTGTATCTGATAACTGTCTCTCTATGTGGTGTCCATCTCTGTCTTTCTGTCTCTGTCTTGTATCTGATAACTGTCTCTATGTGGTGTCCATCTCTGTCTTTCTGTCTCTGTCTTGTATCTGATAACTGTCTCTATGTGGTGTCCATCTCTGTCTTTCTGTCTCTGTCTTGTATCTGATAACTGTCTCTATGTGGTGTGTCCATCTCTGTCTTTCTGTCTCTGTCTTGTATCTGATAACTGTATCTATGTGGTGTCCATCTCTGTCTTTCTGTCTCTGTCTTGTATCTGATAACTGTATCTATGTGGTGTCCATCTCTGTCTTTCTGTCTCTGTCTTGTATCTGATAACTGTATCTATGTGGTGTCCATCTCTGTCTTTCTGTCTCTGTCTTGTATCTGATAACTGTCTCTATGTGGTGTCCATCTCTGTCTTTCTGTCTCTGTCTTGTATCTGATAACTGTCTCTATGTGTGGTGTCCATCTCTGTCTTTCTGTCTCTGTCTTGTATCTGATAACTGTCTCTATGTGTGGTGTCCATCTCTGTCTTTCTGTCTCTGTCTTGTATCTGATAACTGTCTCTATGTGTGGTGTCCATCTCTGTCTTTCTGTCTCTGTCTTGTATCTGATAACTGTCTCTATGTGTTGTGTCCATCTCTGTCTTTCTGTCTCTGTCTTGTATCTGATAACTGTCTCTATGTGGTGTCCATCTCTGTCTTTCTGTCTCTGTCTTGTATCTGATAACTGTCTCTATGTGTTGTGTCCATCTCTGTCTTTCTGTCTCTGTCTTGTATCTGATAACTGTCTCTATGTGGTGTCCATCTCTGTCTTTCTGTCTCTGTCTTGTATCTGATAACTGTCTCTATGTGTGGTGTCCATCTCTGTCTTTCTGTCTCTGTCTTGTATCTGATAACTGTATCTATGTGGTGTCCATCTCTGTCTTTCTGTCTCTGTCTTGTATCTGATAACTGTATCTATGTGGTGTCCATCTCTGTCTTTCTGTCTCCGTCTTGTATCTGATAACTGTCTCTGTGTGTGGTGTCCATCTCTGTCTTTCTGTCTCTGTCTTGTATCTGATAACTGTATCTATGTGGTGTCCATCTCTGTCTTTCTGTCTCTGTCTTGTATCTGATAACTGTATCTATGTGGTGTCCATCTCTGTCTTTCTGTCTCCGTCTCTGTATCTGATAACTGTATCTATGTGGTGTCCATCTCTGTCTTTCTGTCTCCGTCTTGTATCTGATAACTGTCTCTATGTGTGGTGTCCATCTCTGTCTTTCTGTCTCTGTCTTGTATCTGATAACTGTCTCTATGTGGGTGTCCATCTCTGTCTTTCTGTCTCTGTCTTGTATCTGATAACTGTATCTATGTGGTGTCCATCTCTGTCTTTCTGTCTCCGTCTTGTATCTGATAACTGTCTCTATGTGGTGTGTCCATCTCTGTCTTTCTGTCTCTGTCTTGTATCTGATAACTGTATCTATGTGTTGTGTCCATCTCTGTCTCTGTCTCTGTCTTGTATCTGATAACTGTATCTATGTGGTGTCCATCTCTGTCTTTCTGTCTCTGTCTTGTATCTGATAACTGTATCTATGTGGTGTCCATCTCTGTCTTTCTGTCTCTGTCTTGTATCTGATAACTGTATCTATGTGGTGTCCATCTCTGTCTTTCTGTCTCGTCTTGTATCTGATAACTGTCTCAATGTGTTGTGTCCATCTCTGTCTTTCTGTCTCTGTCTTGTATCTGATAACTGTCTCTATGTGGTGTCCATCTCTGTCTTTCTGTCTCTGTCTTGTATCTGATAACTGTCTCTATGTGGTGTCCATCTCTGTCTTTCTGTCTCTGTCTTGTATCTGATAACTGTCTCTATGTGGTGTGTCCATCTCTGTCTTTCTGTCTCTGTCTTGTATCTGATAACTGTATCTATGTGTTGTGTCCATCTCTGTCTTTCTGTCTCTGTCTTGTATCTGATAACTGTATCTATGTGTTGTGTCCATCTCTGTCTCTGTCTCTGTCTTGTATCTGATAACTGTATCTATGTGGTGTCCATCTCTGTCTTTCTGTCTCTGTCTTGTATCTGATAACTGTATCTATGTGGTGTCCATCTCTGTCTTTCTGTCTCTGTCTTGTATCTGATAACTGTATATATGTGGTGTCCATCTCTGTCTTTCTGTCTCTGTCTTGTATCTGATAACTGTCTCAATGTGTTGTGTCCATCTCTGTCTTTCTGTCTCTGTCTTGTATCTGATAACTGTCTCTATGTGGTGTCCATCTCTGTCTTTCTGTCTCTGTCTTGTATCTGATAACTGTCTCTATGTGGTGTCCATCTCTGTCTTTCTGTCTCTGTCTTGTATCTGATAACTCTCTCTATGTGGTGTCCATCTCTGTCTTTCTGTCTCTGTCTTGTATCTGATAACTGTCTCTATGTGGTGTCCATCTCTGTCTTTCTGTCTCTGTCTTGTATCTGATAACTGTCTCTATGTGTGGTGTCCATCTCTGTCTTTCTGTCTCTGTCTTGTATCTGATAACTGTCTCTATGTGTGGTGTCCATCTCTGTCTTTCTGTCTCTGTCTTGTATCTGATAACTGTCTCTATGTGTAGTGTCCATCTCTGTCTTTCTGTCTCTGTCTTGTATCTGATAACTGTCTCTATGTGTTAGTGTCCATCTCTGTCTTTCTGTCTCTGTCTTGTATCTGATAACTGTCTCTATGTGGTGTCCATCTCTGTCTTTCTGTCTCTGTCTTGTATCTGATAACTGTCTCTATGTGTTGTGTCCATCTCTGTCTTTCTGTCTCTGTCTTGTATCTGATAACTGTCTCTATGTGTTGTGTCCATCTCTGTCTTTCTGTCTCTGTCTTGTATCTGATAACTGTCTCTATGTGGTGTCCATCTCTGTCTTTCTGTCTCTGTCTTGTATCTGATAACTGTCTCTATGTGTGGTGTCCATCTCTGTCTTTCTGTCTCTGTCTTGTATCTGATAACTGTATCTATGTGGTGTCCATTTCTGTCTTTCTGTCTCTGTCTTGTATCTGATAACTGTATCTATGTGGTGTCCATCTCTGTCTTTCTGTCTCCGTCTTGTATCTGATAACTGTCTCTATGTGTGGTGTCCATCTCTGTCTTTCTGTCTCTGTCTTGTATCTGATAACTGTATCTATGTGGTGTCCATCTCTGTCTTTCTGTCTCTGTCTTGTATCTGATAACTGTATCTATGTGGTGTCCATCTCTGTCTTTCTGTCTCCGTCTTGTATCTGATAACTGTATCTATGTGGTGTCCATCTCTGTCTTTTTGTCTCCGTCTTGTATCTGATAACTGTCTATATGTGTGGTGTCCATCTCTGTCTTTCTGTCTCCAGTCTTGTATCTGATAACTGTATCTATGTGGTGTCCATCTCTGTCTTTCTGTCTCCGTCTTGTATCTGATAACTGTATCTTGTGGTGTCCATCTCTGTCTCTTTCTGTCTCTGTCTTGTATCTGATAACTGTATCTATGTGTGTGTCCATCTCTGTCTTTCTGTCTCCGTCTTGTATCTGATAACTGTATCTATGTGGTGTCCATCTCTGTCTTTCTGTCTCTGTCTTGTATCTGATAACTGTATCTATGTGGTGTCCATCTCTGTCTTTCTGTCTCTGTCTTGTATCTGATAACTGTCTCTATGTGGTGTCCATCTCTGTCTTTCTGTCTCTGTCTTGTATCTGATAACTGTCTCTATGTGGTGTGTCCATCTCTGTCTTTCTGTCTCTGTCTTGTATCTGATAACTGTCTCTATGTGGTGTCCATCTCTGTCTTTCTGTCTCTGTCATTGTATCTGATAACTGTCTCCTATGTGGTGTCCATCTCTGTCTTTCTGTCTCTGTCTTGTATCTGATAACTGTCTCTATGTGGTGTCCATCTCTGTCTTTCTGTCTCTGTCTTGTATCTGATAACTGTCTCTATGTGGTGTCCATCTCTGTCTTTCTGTCTCTGTCTTGTATCTGATAACTGTCTCTATGTGGTGTGTCCATCTCTGTCTTTCTGTCTCTGTCTTGTATCTGATAACTGTATCTATGTGGTGTCCCCATCTCTGTCTTTCTGTCTCTGTCTTGTATCTGATAACTGTATCTATGTGGTGTCCATCTCTGTCTTTCTGTCTCTGTCTTGTATCTGATAACTGTATCTATGTGGTGTCCATCTCTGTCTTTCTGTCTCTGTCTTGTATCTGATAACTGTATCTATGTGGTGTCCATCTCTGTCTTTCTGTCTCTGTCTTGTATCTGATAACTGTCTCTATGTGGTGTCCATCTCTGTCTTTCTGTCTCTGTCTTGTATCTGATAACTGTCTCTATGTGTGGTGTCCATCTCTGTCTTTCTGTCTCTGTCTTGTATCTGATAACTGTCTCTATGTGTGTGTCCATCTCTGTCTTTCTGTCTCTGTCTTGTATCTGATAACTGTCTCTATGTGTGGTGTCCATCTCTGTCTTTCTGTCTCTGTCTTGTATCTGATAACTGTCTCTATGTGTTGTGTCCATCTCTGTCTTTCTGTCTCTGTCTTGTATCTGATAACTGTCTCTATGTGGTGTCCATCTCTGTCTTTCTGTCTCTGTCTTGTATCTGATAACTGTCTCTATGTGTTGTGTCCATCTCTGTCTTTCTGTCTCTGTCTTGTATCTGATAACTGTCTCTATGTGGTGTCCATCTCTGTCTTTCTGTCTCTGTCTTGTATCTGATAACTGTCTCTATGTGTGGTGTCCATCTCTGTCTTTCTGTCTCTGTCTTGTATCTGATAACTGTATCTATGTGGTGTCCATCTCTGTCTTTCTGTCTCTGTCTTGTATCTGATAACTGTATCTATGTGGTGTCCATCTCTGTCTTTCTGTCTCCGTCTTGTATCTGATAACTGTCTCTATGTGTGGTGTCCATCTCTGTCTTTCTGTCTCTGTCTTGTATCTGATAACTGTATCTATGTGGTGTCCATCTCTGTCTTTCTGTCTCTGTCTTGTATCTGATAACTGTATCTATGTGGTGTCCATCTCTGTCTTTCTGTCTCCGTCTTGTATCTGATAACTGTATCTATGTGGTGTCCATCTCTGTCTTTCTGTCTCCGTCTTGTATCTGATAACTGTCTATATGTGTGGTGTCCATCTCTGTCTTTCTGTCTCCGTCTTGTATCTGATAACTGTACTATGTGGTGTCCATCTCTGTCTTTCTGTCTCCGTCTTGTATCTGATAACTGTATCTATGTGGTGTCCATCTCTGTCTTTCTGTCTCTGTCTTGTATCTGATAACTGTATCTATGTGTGGTGTCCATCTCTGTCTTTCTGTCTCCGTCTTGTATCTGATAACTGTATCTATGTGGTGTCCATCTCTGTCTTTCTGTCTCTGTCTTGTATCTGATAACTGTATCTATGTGGATTGTCCATCTCTGTCTTTCTGTCTCTGTCTTGTATCTGATAACTGTCTCTATGTGGTGTCCATCTCTGTCTTTCTGTCTCTGTCTTGTATCTGATAACTGTCTCTATGTGGTGTGTCCATCTCTGTCTTTCTGTCTCTGTCTTGTATCTGATAACTGTATCTATGTGGTGTCCATCTCTGTCTTTCTGTCTCTGTCTTGTATCTGATAACTGTATCTATGTGGTGTCCATCTCTGTCTTTCTGTCTCTGTCTTGTATCTGATAACTGTATCTATGTGGTGTCCATCTCTGTCTTTCTGTCTCTGTCTTGTATCTGATAACTGTATCTATGTGGTGTCCATCTCTGTCTTTCTGTCTCTGTCTTGTATCTGATAACTGTCTATATGTGTTGTGTCCATCTCTGTCTTTCTGTCTCTGTCTTGTATCTGATAACTGTCTCTATGTGGTGTCCATCTCTGTCTTTCTGTCTCCGTCTTGTATCTGATAACTGTCTCTATGTGTTGTGTCCATCTCTCTGTCTTTCTGTCTCTGTCTTGTATCTGATAACTGTATCTATGTGGTGTCCATCTCTGTCTTTCTGTCTCTGTCTTGTATCTGATAACTATATCTATGTGGTGTCCATCTCTGTCTTTCTGTCTCTGTCTTGTATCTGATAACTGTATCTGTGGTGTCCATCTCTGTCTTTCTGTCTCTGTCTTGTATCTGATAACTGTATCTATGTTGTGTCCATCTCTGTCTTTCTGTCTCTGTCTTTATCTGATAACTGTATCTATGTGGTGTCCATCTCTCTCTTTCTATCTCTGTCATTTGTATCTGATAACTGTATCTATGTGTTGTGTCCATCTCTGTCTTTCTGTCTCTGTCTTGTATCTGATAACTGTCTCTATGTGGTGTGTCCATCTCTGTCTTTCTTGTCTCTGTCTTGTATCTGATAACTGTATCTATGTGGTTGTCCATCTCTGTCTTTCTGTCTCTGTCTTGTATCTGATAACTGTGTATCTATGTGGTGTCCATCTCTTCTTCTGTCTCTGTCTTTATCTGATAACTGTATCTATGTGGTAGGTCCATCTCTGTCTTTCTATCTCTGCTCTTGTATCTGATAACTGTCTATATGTGTTGTGTCCATCTCTGTCTTTCTGTCTCTGTCTTGTATCTGATAACTGTCTCTATGTGGTGTCCATCTCTGTCTTTCTGTCTCCCGTCTTGTATCTGAACCTTTGTCTCTATGTGTTTGTGTCCATCTCTGTCTTTCTGTCTCTGTCTTGTATCTGATAACTGTATCATAGGTAAACCAACTCTCATCTTTCCAAGGTCTCTGTCTTGTATCTGATAACTGTATCTATGTGGTGTCCATCTCTGTCTTTCTGTCTCTGTCTTGTATCTGATAACTGTATCTATGTGGTGTCCATCTCTCTTTCTGTCTCTGTCTTGTATCATTACACTGTCTATGTTGTGTCCATCTCTGTCTTTCTATCTCTGTCTTGTATCTGATAACTTATCTTGTCGTGTCCATCTCTGTCTTTCTGTCTCTGTCTTGTATCCTGATAACTGTTCTATGTGTTGTGTCCATCTCTGTCTTTCTGTCTCTGTCTTTGTATCT
>NW_025535783.1:0-76896 GCF_020615455.1 Coregonus clupeaformis | reverse complement strand
CCACTGTATCTGCAATTTTAAAGCTGATCTGTCAATGATGGAATACAATACATACTGCTTGTTACTGTTCCTGTTTACAGACGTGCTTTTCTCAGAAATAAAAACAGACGTAAAATATGATGAATCACTGATATAACCAGCTCTGTCATGCCATCAACAAATGAACTGTCAAATCAATGGTACTCTCCCTACCTCGGTTTAATCATGACACACGATGCCCACACACACACACACACTCTCTCTCACACACACACACACCTGTCACACACACTCCTGTCCTTGTGTGTAGCTACAGAGCATCGTTCAGTCAGGATTGAACAGTCGGAGATTTTACTACATTATAAAACCAGCAGCTTGGCTTTCAACGTTTGTTTAATAAATGGATTAGATACCTCAAAACGAGCATGTGTGTGTGTGTGTGTGAGATAGTGTGTAAAAGTGTACGGAGAGAGATCTTACCTTTCCCGACTCCATGATGGGTTCAGAGTCTTGACACCAGCTCCAACAACATGAACTGATCACACACACGTACGCAAACACACACACTTCCAGGGTAATCATCAATCGCTGGGATCACGCTGTGTCCATGCACTCATCTCGACATACACACAGCACTGGATAGAAAGACACACCAGAGCAAAGCACCTCTATCTGTACACCATATTGTTGGGCGTTTATCATTCATATCATTAACGTCATTAACGTCATTAACATCACACATGGTGCCTAACATACTTCACCTCCTGTCTTAGGTTGTGTTTGTCACCCTGTTTTCATGGTGGTTAAACTCTGTGTAGTGATTAGTGAACACACAGTATCTGGGCTGGTTTCCACTGTTCACACACACCCTGGTCATCCTGAGCTCAGCACATTAGCTCTAAATGAGGGGGAAGATCTAAGACACATACACACGTTCAGACGCGCACACACACACACACACACACACACACAGTGAGGGACAGTATTAGGTAGGGTTAATGATATACCTTCTACAGGGACAAAGTCTGAGGGTCGGTGGCCTCAGCTGATAACTTACACTGCAACCCCTACACACACACACACACACACACACACCACAGAATCTAAATAAAGAAATACGTTAAAAACTGAAAAATGTTCTAGTATCATTTATTTTTCTGTTTTACAAAACAAAGAAACCAAAACGTTAGTGAAGAGTTTGTCGTTCAGAAACAAACAGAAGAAAGAGGGGTGTAGAGTTTTTCTTTTAAAGACAGAAACCCAACAGCAGTGGGATCAGCAGTCTGTTCACCAGATAGAGAGAAGACCATGACAGAGGTGTGTATCACGGACACACACACACGCACGCGTGCACACACACACACACACACACACACACACACACACGTGTGCGCGGGGAAGACTGTAGTTCAATCAGCACAGCTCTTTATTGCTAACATTCTAAAAAGCAACCTGCCTACAGAACAGTAACTTCATTAGTAACTTAAGCATGAAACTTAAAGGAGCAGTCTGGAAGTTTAATTTCCGGACAAAAGTGTTGCCCCTGCACTTGTTTGTAATTTGAGGGAGTGGGTCTTGGTGAATGTAAGCGCTTGTTTTAGTTTTGTTTCTTGGATGAATGTGTTTGTAGTTACTAAATATACACACACACACACGCCTTACATAACTGTTGTATTCTGGGTAATGGAGTTCTACAGAATGGCTTCGACAGCATAAAGGACAACAGCTTCAGATGTTCTCATCTTTGTTTTCATAAATGCAAATGTATTTCATAAAAACTCTTAAACATTATTTTTTTTATTTTTATAAATTAAGTATTGGTTAAATTGAAATTATAATGTTTAATCTATGGACATAAGATGCTATCAAAGTGTTAAAATAAAATGGTAAACCAACAGAAAAGTGTGAACAAAACAATGGTAGATAAATTAGTTGACCTGTGTGATGTTTGCTTCATCATGCTAGGCACTGTCCAAACAGGAAGTAGTCACAATCAGACCAGACCAATCAAATCAGACTCAGGTGGGAGACAGCTTTACACAATGATTCTTTACACACAGAGACAGATAAGACAGACAGACACAGATTGGTTCATTCTCAGACGATTCTCAAATGATTCTCAGTTGAATCAGGTTTTTCTCTGGCATTTCAGCATAAAATAAAACACACAAACTGAACGACAGAAACTAACAATGTGCTGTGCAAGTTATCAAGCTCTTAACATTACAATTCAAAAGTAATTATTTATAAAAGTACCTAAAACAAGAAACAAAACCTGAACAATGTGTTATTTAAAAGACAGAAAGAAAGCATATTTCTAGTAAACAGCAGAATGTTGTTATTCTTTTTTAATAACATTACAGTTGATCTGATGCAGCACCTTGAGAATTTAAAGACTTTAGAGTGGAGGGATAGGAGGAGGAGAGGAAAGAAGGAATGGAGTAGAGGAGAGAGACAGAGGCTGGGATTTTATTTTAAAGGGACACAGCCCATATTTTAGAGAAGAGGGGTGGAGTGGTGGAGAGAGAGGGGAGGGGAGTGGTGGAGAGAGATGGTATGGGAGTGGTGGAGAGAGAGGGGAGGGGAAGGGTGAAGTGGAGGAGAGAAAGAAAGAACAGTTTCAGGAAGTACCGGTTCGTCTCCACAGAGGGTAGTCGAGATCTTGGAAAACCAGCGCTCCCGTTGATCCAAACACTCACCTGCCTTCCCACTCCTCTTCTTAATAGTCATGTATCTTTTTATTATTTTATTCTTTATAGTCCTTTAGGTCTGTTACAGTGTTGTAGTCTCTCAGTGTTTCACTGTCCTTCCAGTGTGTTCTCTCAGTTAAATTCAGTGTTGGACTCTCCCAATATTCAACTCACTTGTTTGATTCAGGGTGCGATTTGATTCTCTTGGTCCATTGTTTTAATTGGCTTATGAAATTAGTCTTGGCCTGTGATGGACAGCTGAGCAGGCCAATGGGAAGACAGTGGGAGGAGTTAGTTTCACCAGTTCATCATGGAGCTACGGTTGAGGGTCATGAAGAAGACCTGACTGCTGCCTCCAGACCTAACCGACGCAAAGAACACCTAGACACACACAAACACACACACACACAACAAAGCATTAAAATACATGATTGTTGCAGGCAATAGAGAATATGAATGTGTGTGTGTGTGTGTGTGTGTGTGCGCATGTTGTTTACCTTGTCGTTCCTCTCACACAGGAACTTGAGTCTCTGGGCTCTCTTGTGCATGAAGACCCCGTCCAGGTGTCCTGTCTCCACAGACCTGATCTCTATGGCCTTCTCCCCCCAGCCCATGATCTGGCTAGAGTGGATATAGGCTGGAGGAGTAAGGATAGCGAGAGAGACAGAGAGAAGTTAAAAACAGACAGTATTAGTTTCACTGTATAGACTACACTGTTCTATTATGGAACACAACAAAGTTGAGATTGAATCTGATTAAACTTTACATTAACCTAAACAAGCTCCCACAGGCCTAAAACAAAGCTGGGCTCGCTCGCTCACACACACACACACACACACACACACACACACACTCACCAACAGAAGTAGGCATCTCTCCCCACTGCAGCACAACGTCTTTAGTGATGCGTCCGTAGGTATTGACGTAAACTCCCTCATCTTCATAACACAACAACATCTCCATCCCGTCTGTCTTAGGAAGAACCACGATGGCATGGGGAGTCACCTGGGTCTGAATCTATAGACAGGAGAGAGAGAGGGATGTGAATTGTTATCTACTGTCTATCAACCTGTCAGTCAGGAAGAATAACTATACATCACACCACACAGACTTACGTGTGACGGGACGTAGATGTCGTAAGGGTTGCCAGAGTCGACGTCGATGACATGGAAGCCCAGGCTGGAGCCGTAGATTACCTTTAACCTCTGCCCCTCCTCCACCGTCAGGTCAACCAGCTGGGGGCGGTGCTGCAGGTCAGTGAACGACTGGGAGAGGGGGGAGAGAGAGAGAGAGATAGGGGGGTTGCTATTGACCCCAGAGTAACCAGTATCAAACAACGTGACAGACCCCATAGTATTGTCACAGACAACGCTGCAACATTTTCTCTCAAGGAGTCCCTGTACTTCCAAGATGTCTACCTAACTAGAACGTCACATCTCAACATGGTGTGTGTGTTACCTTAAAGGCCATGAACTTGTGGTAGGGTTTGGGGGCCCAGGCATAGATCTCCACTGCGTTCTTCTGAGCGATCACCAGGAACTTGATCCTCTCGTACTTTACTGGAAACAACATACACAGAAGAGTCAATAACACACAAAGAAGAGATGGCAACACACACACAAAGGAGGGTCAGTCCCACACACACACACACACAGAGACAGAGAGAGAGAGAGACAGAAACAGAGAGAGAGATCCGTACCGACTTTGTAGTGTACGCAGCCCTCCAACTCTCCTACAGTGACCCAGCCCTGCTTCTTCTCAACCTCTGGGTCGTTGTGTAATATCCTGTTCCTCAGCCAGGACAGGTAGTACACACGCAACTTATTCTTCTTCCCTGGGAGGGGGAGAGATGGAGGGAGGGGAGAAAGAGAGGGGACAGGGAGGGAGGGTAGAGGGAAAGAGAGAGAGAGGCGATAGATAAGGGGGGAGAGATAAGGTAAAAGAGAGAGAGAGAGAAAGGAGGGAGGTGGAGAGAGAAAACAGATGTATCAGAACAGAGATGTATATTTAACCTGTCAACAGAGATGTCTCTTTATCCTGTCAACAGAGGTGTCTCTTTATCAGAACAGAGATGTCTCTTTATCAGAACAGAGATGTCTCTTTATCAGAACAGAGGTGTCTCTTTATCAGAACAGAGATGTCTCTTTATCAGAACAGAGATGTCTCTTTATCAGAACAGAGATGTCTCTTTATCCTGTCAACAGAGATGTCTCTTTATCAGAACAGAGATGTATCTTTATCCTGTCAACAGAGATGTCTCTTTATCAGAACAGAGATGTCTCTTTATCAGAACAGAGATGTCTCTTTATCAGAACAGAGTAAAGCTCTACAGGCCTCCAGTTTTTTAACTAACAGAGCAATGTTTTCCCTCTGTGGTCATGTTGCGGTTATGTAATGGTCATATTGCGGTCAGTTGGTAATACCTGATATAGTAACCAGGACATTAAGTCCCTCCAGGACATCCATCTGTAGGAAACGTCTCCTGGTAATCAGGTTATACACCTTCCCCTGACCGCTACGGTCAAGCAACATCAAACCATTCTCTGTCCCCACCAACAGGTTCACACCTAGACAGCGAGTGAGAGAGAGGGAGAGAAGAGAGGAGAGGGAGAGAGACTCAAAGAGAAAGAGAGAGAGAGAGAGAAAGAGAAAGAGAGAGATTATTCATTGTCAGTGTGTATGTGTGCATAGACATGACTAAGTTGCATTCCTATGTGTGAGAAACTTTGCATGTGTGTATGTGTTCAGATTTGTGTGAGAATATCTGGGGTTTCTTACCCCAGAGAGCAGCACACAGTATCTCAGAGTTGAAGCGCTTCTTGTATTTGCGTATCTCAGGCGTGTCACTGTGAGGTCGTATGTTGGTTGGGTTCACGTTGACCACGCTGATCTTTCTGGCCTCGGCTAGTCTGGCCTGCTCCTGATGCAGCAACTCACTGGTGAACAGACCTGGAACCACAGAACAACGTTATAGTATAGGGGGGGGCAGGTAGCCGGTTGGGCCATTAACCAAAAGGTTGCTTGTTTGAATCCCCGAGCCGACAAGGTGAAAAATCTGTTGCTGTGCCCTTGAGCAAGGCACTTAACCCTAATTGCTCTAGGGTTGACCCTGGCCGTGACCCCACTCACAGAGGGTGTCGCAGGGAGAGTTGGGATATGCAAAAACACATTTCCAATTCACACGTGTATTAATACACACTTGTACACATGTAAAATAGGACAAATATAAGCACTGTTTGTTTGTAACGTTTACACTACATTAAAACCTTACAATAACATAAACACAACATAACAGCAACCAAAGAATAACCTTACAATAACATTAACACAACATTACCAGCTGAGCTCTCATCCTCATCTTCAGTAGGGGAGGTCTGATAGGACCGTGGATCGCCGAATGGGGAGAAGGAGGCTTTAGATCCAAATTGCTGGAAAGAAAACAACCAATGAGCACATCTGTAGAAAAAAATTAAACAATAATTGTGTGTGTGTGTGTGTGAGTGTGTGTGTGAGTGTGAGTGTGTTACCTCTTTCAGTGCGTCCAGGGTTGAGGGTGAAGAGGAGGAGCTCTGCTGGACCAGGTCAGGGAGGTTGCCATGGTTACCGCTGCCGTGATGGTTGCTATGGAACCCGTTACTCTCACCATGGCCTGCTGCCCTCCTCCTCTCCTCTGCCTGAGAGAGAGACAGAGAAAGAAAGCTTAGCTGTATGTCCGTGTGCGTGTGCGTGTGTGGTGTGTGTGTGTGTGTGTGTGCGTGTCGCACCTCTCTCATGATCAGAGTGCTGTCCTGTGTTGTGTTGAAGGAGCCTGCCAGAGGTTCTTCAGTCAAACCTCCATATGCTTCACCCTGCTGTGGCCTGCAACACACGCACAGTCAGACCCCCTACATACAACTCACTACACCTGTAAATCCATGGCCTAGTACACACACACTTACATGACAGCCACAGTCCCATCTTGCCCCGTCTCTCCGTCCTCGTCGCTGCTCTCTGATCGCTCGTCACTCGAGGATGAGTAGTCTGTCACCTTGGAAACAGGAATAACAGAAATCCCATCAATGACCTTTATTTGGAAAGTATACTGTCTGAAAGTACACACTATGAAGGTATACTGTCTGAAAGTATACACTATGAAGGTATACTGTCTGAAAGTACACACTATGAAGGTATACTGTCTGAAAGTACACACTATGAAGGTATACTATCTGAAAGTACACACTATGAAGGTATACTGTCTGAAAGTATACACTATGAACTATGAAGGTAATAGTGTGGATATGCTTTGTCACAAACATTACCTTTCTCACCTTCACTGGAGGTCTACTGCCCTCCTCTACCCTCAACTCTCTCAGCTCCTTAGCCAGCGCACTTAGGTCCTAGAGACAGACAGACAGAGACAGAGAGAGAGAGAGAGAGAGAGAGAGAGAGAGAGAGAGAGAGAGAATAAATACATATTTGAACCCAAATATTCATTAATGCAGTGATCACTTCGAATTGTCTAACAGTCAAGGGAGAGTCCATTTAACAGAGACATGGGGGGAACTGAGAGAAGGACAGAACAAGATAAACCATCCGCATCAACAAACATTTGTGAACTCTGGAGAAAGATTTCCTAGTAAAAGACCAGCTAAAACAAAGATGTCATAAGCCAATAATAAAAAATAAAAAACTTCTAAAAAATAAAAAAAGGGGTAACATCCATGTCTGCCTCCATCTAGCAAACACCCCCATGCAACCAGATGGTCCAGTCCCACAGCCCCATTCCCCCCAACCACTGGACCAAACCAATTCATGCAGACAGGGTGGACCTCCTCAAGCTCTTCCTAAACCACAGTAACCACACACACACACACACCGGACACTTCAATTCACACACTTCAGAATTCCAAAAGTCTGACTTGGTCAGACCTCCAAAGTGATGTTAAGTTGAGCTTACACACGTCCCACTAAAACCTTGAATGAATGGGCCATACTGGTTCTACTGAGAGAGAGATAGAAACAGAGAGATATAAAAGGGGGAGGTCACTAACCTCATCTATGGCTTTCTTATAGCTCTGATAGGAGAAGGGGATCAACAGCAGAAGAGATTGAGGAGGAGAGAAGGAAGGAGAAAGAGAAAGGGAGGGAGAAAAAGAGAGAAACAGATAAGTAGCAGAAGAGGAGAAAGCCTGACTCCCAGAAAGAAGAGAGGTGTGTGTTACTCACAGCTGGTCTGCTGGGTCTGGCTGCGTCTCGCCCCTCCTCCGGTCTGATCCTGACCTCCTGATTGGCTTCTGCTGGGGGGGAGGTCTCCTGGACTGGTGGACCTATCACAGCATAAGGGAGGAGTCAGCATCAATATTCACAAAGCGTATCAATAGACGAATACACTTTTTTTATCAGTCACATATATGTGTGTGTGTGTGTGTGTGTGTGTGTGTGTGTGTGTGTGTGTTGTACCTCTCTGTGATGAAGGTGAGGATGAGGAGGAGGAGTGAGAGGACCTCCTCTGTAGAGCAGTATCCAGAAACAGCTCTGATGCTCTCAGGTCTGGATTACTGAAAGAACACACACACTGTTAATACACACACACACACACACACACACACACACACACAAACACTGTTAATACATACACAGTACACACACCAGGGTTGCGGTAAATGCTATTTCAATTCAGAAAGTAAACCAAATTCCAATTCACCATTTTCCCCATTGAAAAGCATTGAAGTGAATAGAAATTTCAGTGCACTTCCTGAATTTACTGGAATTCAAATGGAATTGAGCCCGACCCTGAGACACACACACACACACACACACACACACACACACACACACCTGGCTTGTATGAGTCCCTGTCCGTTGGGAGAGTTTTTCCTCATCAGGGCTGGGGAGATTGAGGTGGTTCTTTGAGGGACCTTAGGGGGAAGCTCATCGTCCTCTCGGCTAGTGGTACGAGGTGGAGGGGCGGGGTTAGAGTCAGAGGTGGGGTCAGAGTTCTGACGGGGTGGCATTCCTCCACCCTCCCCCCTTCTCCTTCCCACCCCCCCCCCCTCTCCTCCTGTGCTCTCCTGCAGAGACTGAGAGCCTGTCATGGTCTTCACTGGAATCAGGTGGGCCATCTAGAGAGAGAGCGAAAGAAGGAGATAAAACAGGGAATTATGGGAATATCCATTTTCTAATTCCAACAGATAGACATATTGCTTGTTGACTGTACTAAAGGCTACAGCATACTAGTATGCAATATCGAATATCATTATATGTTGTGTGTATATTGGTAATTGTCCACACACACACACACACACACACAGAGAGAGACAGACAGAGGGACAGACACACACCTGTGGTTCAACTGGGCGGTGTGTGGGTGGGGTGCGGGCTGGCTGCATCCCTGCAGTGCTAAAGGACTCGGAGTGGGGGGGCAGGGAGGCCTCAGAGACCCGGCTGGAGACAGCCTTATGCTGCAGCGCTGGAGAACTCTGTCTGTTCAGCTTGGACCGATCCTCCACCTGACACACATTATTATTATTAGGACATGACCAACATGTTAATACAGCGTTGTCTACGGTGTTCTAGAGGCACTGAGGCAGGTCCCTGTGTTCTACAGGCTCATCATTGCATGTTGATCTGAGCAATCAGTCATGCAATTACTGGTTAGAATCAACTGGTACAAGCTGTAACAGAGAGATGGAGAGAGAGGGGGAGCGAGAGAGCGAGCGAGAGAGAAAGGTTAATTGCGCCAGCTGCTGCATCTAAACAAAGTTTTAAACTGATAGACAGACAGACAGACTGACAAAGAGAGGATGGAGAGGGGGACGGAGGAGAGGCGGAGTTGGAGGGTATCGTTCTAGCAGAAAAGAGTATCTGAAATGTTGAGAATCCATGTTGGTATGTGATCCCAGAGAAAAGATAGTCCACCGCCAATTAGCAAGCACTGAAGTGAGTCCTGATTGGCCTCCACCCAGCACCAAGCTGAGACCTGATTGGCCAGCACCCATCACCAAGCAGAACTGCAACTAGCTAACTGACCGTAAACAGGATGTGACACGTATGGAGACCTTCCTGTGACATCATCACCCTCCAGATCGAGGGGCGGTTGGGGAAAGGTGGCTCCAAGGGGTTGTGGGGTGTTAGAGGTAGGGGGAGGTGAGGCAGCCTAACAGGGGAGGGGGGACCTGGTTCTTCTTGATATCTGTTTTGATTGGATTGGTGACTATGGGAGGTAGTAGGGTAAGGATGAACCAATTGAGCTATATGAATGACTTTTAGTCAACAAAACAAGTAGAACAATTTTCGTAGTACAAAAGAGTATAAAATAATATTTTTTATAATAAAGAATATATATATATATATATATATATATATATATATATATATATATATATATATATATGTGTGTGTGTGTGTGTGTGTGTGTGTGTGTGTGTGTGTGTGTGTGTGTGTGTGCGCGCTTGCAGCTAGTGGCTAGCAGCTTGTGGTCTGATAGTGAGCTGGGACTGGGAGCCGAAGGGGGAGCAGGTGTGAGGAGAACACTTAGGGGTGAGGTAGGGGGAGGAGTAGGGTGTGAGATACTGGGAGTGGTAGAATGGAGCTGGAGAGGGATTGGGGGATAAATAATTGGGGGACTCAGGTCGGGAGTGTGAGGGGGAGATTCTGGCTGAGGTTTGGGGTGAGGTTCTGGGTGACCCTCGGGGCGAGAGGCCCATCCAATTTAAGGCTGAAACTAACTGTTTCAGAGGACCTGATCTCTTACCAGGAGAACGAGAGACAGAGAGGGAGGACCGAGAGAGGGATGACTGCTTGGGTCTGATGGGCATGGCCTGGGCCAGGTGTGATCTGAGCATGTTAGCTGGTGCAGAGGAGGCCAGGTCCAGGTTAGAGGTCACGACCTCATCATCATCATCATCACTGACCCCTGACCTCACTCTGTTGAGAGGGGGAGGAGCCCAACCGGGGACTTGGAGGAACGGACTCTGCTTGGAGGATTCAGGAGCCGGGAAGTGATTGTGATTGGAGGACAGGAAAGGGCGTAGCCGGCCTGCCGGTGCAGAGGCTGAGAGGTCAGGGGTTAGGGATCGAGGGTAGAGGTCAGAGTTCGTATGGCCCCCATAGGATCCCAACAGACTCTCATGGCTGGAAGCCATCCCCAACCTCCCCACACTTCCCTCTCTACCCCTTTCTCTCCATTCCTTCTCCTCCTCTCCATACCTCCAACAGTCCAACTCCCACTTTTCTAGTTCCTCCATTTCTATATCTAGTTCATCTATTTCTACATCTACTATGCGACAGGGAAACAGAAAGCTGCCTCCAAGATCATGATCAGGAGAGGGGTAGAGGAAAGAAGAATTAGAATGAGAGGAGGAGGAGGAGTCTATTTCTACATCTATGTCATTTACTTCTACGTCTATTCTACGACAGGGGGAGATGGAGCTGCCACTACGGCCACTGACCCATATCGGCCCCTGGTCTTTTACCCCCAGGTTAGGTCCCTGGTTGGGTCTGGAGCTGGGTGCCCAGACTGGCCCATTGTTGGCCTCTTGGTTAGGGGCTTGGTGATTAGACATGGGGCTCTCTTTTGGGGCTTGGTTGGGGTTGGGGTTAGGGCTGGAGCCTCGGTTAAAGCCAGCCTGTTGCCCCTGCCCATTATGCTGTGGCCCCTGGTTGGGGTTGTGTTGCGGCCCTTGGTGTCTAGGCCTGGGACTGCGCCCTCGGTCTTGCTGACTAGCCTTCTGATCGACTCGGCTAGGCCATTTTGGCCCCTGGTTGATGTGTTGTACTACTCTGGTATTGGGTCCTTTTTCTTTGTGTCTGAACACCCTCTGACTGGCTTTCTGAGCTCTCATCTCTCTAACCTGCTGGCTAATCTCCTGTTTCAGAAAGGGATCTACTGGATCACTAGTCTCCAGGGATATATGGATGTGAGGGGGGCGGGTGGGGTTGGAGGGGGATCGGCGAGGGGGGTTGGCGTGGGAAGGAATGGAGGATGAAGGTTGGTTGAAGGAGTGGCTTTGTCTGAGGAATGGGCGGGGTGAGTGGCTCTGGTGGTGTGTCTGCTGCTTCGGGACCTGGAGACAAGGTGGGGCAGAAGTTAAACAAGCACACACACACACACACACACACACACACACACACACACACCGCGCAGACGTACACACGTGAACAGACAGACCAATTCACACATGCAAACTCTTCAAACACCACACACATCAAATATAAAAACACACAGAAGAACTGTAACAGAAAAACACAGTATCTTGTTCCAATCCGCTCAGCTGTATGCACCACCACCTCCATACAGACAATGTTGTAGTTAGACTGAGACTGAACTTATGAACTTCAGTTATGAATGTCCAGAGACTAGAGTCTCTACAGCTTTCTTTTATCGGCATCTTCTCTCAAACCCTTCTGCTTCTGTCTGTAGAAACTATCAGTGTAGACACAGGCCAGCGTGTGTGTGTGTGTGTGTGTGTGTGTGTGTGTGTACCTCTTTAGCCCATGCAGGTTTGTCAGTAGGACTAGCTGAGTCTTTATAGTGATACAGTTTCTTCTCGCCTGGTCGGCCATCTTGGTTTTGTTGTTGTTGCTGTTGTTGCTGCTGCTGCTGTAGAGACACCAGGTAGGCTCTCTATAAAACAAATAGACAACAGTTTACCATCTCTTCAACTATTCAACAACATTGTTATATGACATCATCATAAGAACTAAGTGCTACCTCTTGTTGTAACTGTCTCTGTAGCCTCTCTGCTTGACGTTGTTCCTCAATCTGCTTACGCTTATATTCCTATGGAGACAAACACACACACACACACACACACACACACACACACACACACACACACACACACACACACACACACGTGGAAGATTGTTATTATCTGATCTTAACCAAATCCCTATCATGACAGCACGAGCCATGCAACAGACAGACACATGACACACATGACCAATAGCATCACTCCATACAGGACAAGTTGACCAATAGGATCCATACAGGACAGCGCTCACAGGGATGTTCCATGATCGGGCTGGGGAGTGGGGTTCCTTGCAGGGTAAGGACTTAGAGAGAGGGGAGGCAGAAAGGACCGAGGAACAACAAACACTGGACACAGGGACAAGGTACAGGTTTACACCACAGGCTCTGTAGCTGTACTTTCACAGGGTTGAGGGGTGAGCCATGAGAGGGTGGGGGTAGGTAGATGTATACATGCAGGTATACAATGGGCCTACTCCTGTAGAAGTTATTGAGAGGTCAGGGGTGAGAGGTCAGGGGTATATATACATAGACATGCAGGGGTAACAGTGTTACCAGCAGTAGAGCCTGCTCCTGTAGAAGCTGTTGCTGTAGAATCTCTAACTGTCTCTGTTCCTCCTCCAGCTGTCTACGGATATACTCCTATCACAACGCAGCATGGAGGGAACGAGAGAAAGGGAGAAAGAAAGAGTGTAAGACAGAGATATAGTCCTAATGCAGCATAGAGGGAAGGAGACCGAGGCACAGAGAAAACAAGAACAAAGAGAAAGAGAGAGAGATACTCCTATACACTGTAGCAGTAGGAAGAGAGATACTCCTATACACTGTAGCAGCAGGAAGAGAGAGATACTCCTATACACTGTAGCAGCAGGAAGAGAGAGATACTCCTATACACTGTAGCAGCAGGAAGAGAGAGATACTCCTATACACTGTAGCAGCAGGAAGAGAGAGATACTCCTATACACTGTAGCAGCAGGAAGAGGGAGAACAAGAGAACTTAAGGAGGAAGTCAAAGAGAAAGTGTGTACCTGTTCTCTCTCCGTGTGCCTCCTCTCCTCATCTCTCCGTAGTTGTTCCATCTCTTCATAGCGTCTCCTCTGTTCTCTCTCCTGCTGCTTCCTCAACTCACGCTCCCTTCGCTGTTGCTGTTAGAGAGAAAAAGAGAGTTAAACATGTGTGTGTGCGTGGGTGTGCGTGGGTGTGTGTGTGGGTGTGTCCTACCTCCTCCAGTCTCCTCCTCTGTTCTTTCTGCTCCTCTATGCGTTTCTGTCGTTCGGCCAGTAGGAGGCGTTTGTGTTCCTCGTTCTGCTGTTGTTCCAACTGCTGCCTCCTCAGAGCCTCAGAGCGTTCCTTATTGGCCAGCTGCAAACGCAGGAAGTCCCGCCTTAACGTCGACTCACCAGGGATGTTGATGATGGAGCTGGGGAAGGAGCAATCAGAAGAGAGTGTTAGTGGAAAATGGGCCAATGAGAGCCTGGAGTTTGTGCTGACTGTGTTTTTTTCCGTGTGTGTGTTACCTTGGCTCCCCCACGTCTCTCTCCTCTTCCTCCTCTTCACTCCCGCTGTACTCATATTCTGTCTCATCTGCAGAAGAACACACCACCTGGTTTTAGTGACCTAGCACATCAGATCTCTCAGGAGGAGAAGTGGGTTAACACAGAAACAGGGCCATCTATTTCTGATCCAGGCTACTGATGTCGGTCTCACCTCTCTCGCCACGTTTCTTCTTGGTTCTGTCGATGTGGTCCTTCAGTTGGATGCGGATCTGTCGTTCGTTGGGCAGCTCTCTGATGAAGGGATGCTTCAACAGCTGTTCTGTGCTGGGTCTCTGACCATGACTCTTCACCAAGCAACTCTCGATGAACGACTGGAACTTCTTAGACCTGGAAGTAATTATTATTGTTATATTATCCTAATAATAGGGATATTAGTGTGTGTGTGTGTGTGTGTGTGTGTGATGCAGACTCACCACTTCTTGGACTTGAGTTTGGGGGCGGGGTTTCGTGGGATGAGGAAGAGAGCTCTCATTGGGTGCATGTCACACAGCGCTGCAGAGAGGGACAGAAAAGGGTTAATACCAGTGTGTGTGTGTGTGTGTGTGTGTGTGTGTGTGTGTGTGTGTCCATACTTACGAGGGGCTCCTTCTGCCATCTCTATAGCTGTTATACCCAGAGACCACAGGTCACTCTAAGAGAGACAGAGAGAGTGAGTGACAGAGACAGAGAGAGCGAGAGAGCGAGAGGACAAGTGAGAGCACTGAGTTAGGAGGAGGAAATAAATACATGCAGGGACAAAACACATACTGTGTGAAGCAGAGTATTCTGGGTACCTTGAAGTCGTAGGTGGCCTCAGGGTTCTCGTCGCAGGCAATGACCTCTGGAGCCATCCAATAGGGAGTCCCGATGAAGGTGTTCCTCCTCCCCACCGTTCGGTCTAACTGGGCACTCACACCAAAGTCCACTGACCAGAGACCAATCAACATATCAATCAATTACTCAGTCAGTCAGTCAGTCAATTAAATAATTGACCGTTCTGCCTGTCTGGTGCATGACCAATGTGGAAACTGAAGAAGATAACATGTTCAGCAACTCTGGGTAGGACAATGGAATTTCTCTTAAAACCAACAAATGCCATTGTGTCAGTCGGTCTGTCTCACCCAGTTTGACCTCTGCGTTCTCTGTCAGCAGGACGTTCTGACCCTTGATGTCTCTGTGGATGACCTTGTGCTGGTGGAGATGGGCCAGACCCTGGAGAGAGAGAGAGAGAGGGTAGAGAGAGAGAGAGAGAGAGAGAGAGAGAGAGAGAGAGAGAGAGAGAGAGAGAGAGAGAGAGAGAGAGAGAGAGAGAGAGAGAGAGAGAGAGAGGTAGAGAGAGAGAGAGAGAGGTAGAGAGAGAGAGAGAGAGAGAGAGAGAGAGAGAGAGAGAGAGAGAAGGATGACAGAATATGATGAAGAGAAAGAGAGAGATATGGTTGTTCATTTCAGATCACTCTGAATGTGTTGGTTGTGTTGTTCTATAGTAGTATACCAGTAGTAATATTATGTAGTATTAAAAGTACTTCACTACTGTAATAGTATAATAGTAGTAGTGCTGAGCGATGTGCTTTTTGAGGTCGATTATTAAAAAAAATATCACGGTTTTCGATTTCAATTATTTTTTAAACATTAAATGCACTATGCATTATGTGGGTTGAATGTATTATGTGGGTTGAACACAGAATAAACGTCCCATGATGGTAGTGACTGCCCATTACTGCTTATCACTTCTTAACCATCATTTATTCACATTACTTTACTTATTAAATAGTTCATTTGTTGTATTTGATGACTTTATTATTTCATTCCAAGTCATCATCTCATCTCTATAGAGCTGCCGTCTATGCAGTCTGACAAAATCACTATTTTAGTAGTTCTTCAAAGTAAATAAGGCATACTTTTCTGACTGCTGAATACCAACTATCAATCACTTAGATCATGTATTTTCAGGTAGAGATAACTCGCAAAGCAACTACTTTCTATCCCCTCTCCATCGTGCATTCTTCTGTTTTTTACATAGCAAGCGTAAAAGAAACACAGACCGGACAAGTTGGCGCGCAGTGGATTATGGTCATTGTAGTTAATTACCACGTTTTCTATGCTAAACTATATAGAATATTGGCCTGTTGGAAACTACAACTCCCTACTACATCGCACAGTTCGGGCTTGATCTGATTTATCGCTAGAGAAACTGCGCAATGTGCGCATTGAATTAAATGTTATTAAAATAATTGAACTGATGTTGGTCAATTAGTTGTTTAAAAACCGAAAAATAACCAAAATGTTGGTTAATCTCTCAGCACTAAATATTAGTAATACTTACCCTGAGGATCTCTCTGCAGATGTAGGCAGTCCACTCCTCTTTCAGTGAGTTCCCCTTGGTGTTCTTAATCAGATCTGTTATTGAGCCTGCCCCACAGAACTCCATCACCAACTACACAGAGAGAGAGACAGAGAGACAGAGAGAAGAGAGAGAGAGAGAGAGAGAGAGAGGGTTACCACACACACACACACACACACACACACACAGGAGCACAAGGATGCAAATACACATACACTCACACACATACACTCACACACACACATACCCATAGCTGGTCGTCGATGCCAGGTGGGTTCTTCTTGACGAAGGCACCGTAGTAGGTAGCGATGTTCCGATGGTGGCTGTACTTCTTCAACATGTTGATCTCTCCTTTAATCTCCTCCTCCTCATCCTGGAACACACACACACAGATTACAATGATGCTCACACACACATTACAATTCTACACACACACACACACACATATGCACCTTAGAATGTGTGTATATGTATGTGTGTCACTTACCCCGGTGACATCCATGACCTTGATGGCCGCAAGTTGCCCTGTCTTGACATGACGACCCTGAGACAGAGAGAAGATTGTTAATTAATTGACCTAATCATAAAGGAGAATTCCACCCAAAAACGATCTTTTGGTATTTGTTTCATTAGTCCATTGATGACATAAGCAAAACATTTTGAGACTGTCAGAAATCATGTTTTCAAGATATGTAACTTTAAAAAGAAATATGATGCATCATATAACGCAAAACACAGCATCATATGTTCCAAAATGCATCATACAGGGATGACTTCCGTATTTTGAAAGTTGCATATCTTGAAAACGTGATCACTGACAAGCAAAACATTTTGGGACTATGTCAACAATGGACTAATGAAACTAATACCATAATACTGTTTTGGGGTGGAATTGTCCTTTTAATGACCTAATGTTGATCATTAACCAGAATAGCAGCAGGAACCAGACACAAGAGGAAACATTTTTTATTTTAATGATCATATTTCTGGGAGAGAATAAAGCACAGAATCATAATAGAAGAGACATGAATGAAGAGAAGAGGGGAGGAGGGGAAGAGGGGAGGGGAGGATGTGGGGAATTAAGCAATGACTAGTCACAGGCCAATGAGCTAGCACTCTGACTCACACAGTCTACAGTAGAGCCCATAAGTTTGACCACAAGCGCGCACACGCACACACACACACACACACGTTCTTGGGGAGATTATTTTCTTTTAGGATCAGTCTGCCCCAATTCCACAACTACAAAGACTCTTTGTTTGAGAAAAACAATAGAATTACTCCCAGAATACAGCAGTCTATGGACCTCAAAGTCCACACCAACACACACACGTTGGTGGGGTGTGTGTCAGCTCTCGTAGCAAGGAAAGCCCTTCTCTTCCCTAAGCCGACTCATTCAGAATGTGAAGCTTCATTCCTTCTTTCATTCGTTTATTCATTCTCTCGCATGCCTTCCTGACCTAGATCTGCAGTCTCACGCCTCATAGCACCAACCAGCTGACGAGTGTGTGTGCGCACGTGAGGCTCGTCAGTGTGTGCGCAATTGCTTGTGTGTGTGTGTGTGTGTGTGTGTGTGTTTGTGCGTCCACTGCCAACTCCATTACACAAGATCCCCTCAGACACATTTACTATGCAGGACACTTCCTGTCCGTAGCCTAGCAACAGGCCTGGTCAACCAACGTACAGTGGCCAACACACACACACACACACACACACACACACACACACACACACACACATCAGGAGAGGAGAAGAAGTGAGCATTGTCCTGCTAGGGTTGAGGGGTGAGGGGATGGACAGAATGACTGAAGGTTTGAGGCTATTTCCATGACCACAGCAATCTCTTCCCTGGAGGAGAGAAAGCTGAAAAGAAAGCGCTTTCTCTCACCCTCCTCTCCCTCCCTCCTCTCCTGCACTGACTAGCCAGTCTACGAAATGCATACTGTTTGCATATTGTGCCAAACAGACACACACACAAACACTGCAAAGAAGGGGTTGCATGCAGTCAAACAGCGGTTGGGGAGTAAATGGGTTATAGCCTAATCCTAATCCATGTCACGGTAATCTGCACACATACAAACACACACACCACTCTCCTCTCTATATACCAATGTAAAATCACATGTTGACGTTTATTGGGATGAGTCATGTCCTGGAGGCAGAACTGAGCAATTTCCTCTAGATAGGCCAGCTGCAAAGTAAAAATTGACTATATTGTACAAATTCATTTCATTCATTTGCTTTTTGGTCTTAACCTAAGGTTAGGCAGAGTGGTTAAGGTTAGGTTCAAAATCAGATTGTATGACTTTGTGGCTGTGCCAGCTAGTGACCAGTCTGCAAACTGCCTACAGAACAAGATTCATAACAAAAAAACGTTAACCTTCACGTAAATCTGTGACACATCTGCCTCACACATTCCAAAATGTAAACCTACCCCACCACAGTTACACACACCAAGCCCCCCATCCTTCTCATAGAACCCAAAAATCGTCCACTCCCCTCTCTATCCTATATGATTCCCCAGGCATCAAAGAGCCACTCTCTCGCCATATACGTCTGGGCCTGAAGCCTGGGATTATCCTAGCAGCCCAACCCAGCCATAGTAAACCCTGAGCGGGCAGAGCAGCATAATCCAGGCCCATGCTCTGGAGCTACACAGGCTGTGTTTAGTATCCACTCTGAAAATGAGATGTGCACACGTAAACACACACAAAAGCATGCACACACACACAGTCTGCAGTGTGAGCTGAAGAGACAGGTTCAGCAAATCAGCGTCTCGCTCCAGCAGTTCTGGAGGTCAAATGAACGACAGAAGAGATTTACTGAGAGAGAGAGAGAGAGAGAGAGAGAGAGAGAGAGAGAGAGAGAGAGAAAACTAGGCAAGTGGAAAAAATGGATCAAATGCAGTAGGAAGGAATAAGAGAGAATAAGGATAGAGAGGAGAGGACAGGACAAGACAGGAGAGGAGGGTACGGAGAGGAGAGAAGGCTACGGAGTGGAGAGAAGGCTACGGAGAGGAGAGAAGGCTACGGAGAGGAGAGAAGGCTATGGAGAGGAAAAGAGAGGAGAGGAGAGGAGGCTACGGAGAGGAGAGAAGGCTACGGAGAGGAAAGAAGGCTACGGGAAGGAGAGAAGGCTACTGAGAGGAAAAGAGAGGAGAGGAGAGAAGGCTTTGGAGAGGAGAGAAGGCTATGGAGAGGAGATGAGAAGGCTACGGAGAGGAGAGAAGGCTACGGAGAGGAAAAGAGGAGAGGACAGGAGGCTACGGAGAGGAGAGAAGGCTACGGAGAGGAAAGAAGGCTACGGGAAGGAGAGAAGGCTACTGAGAGGAAAAGAGAGGAGAGGAGAGAAGGCTTTGGAGAGGAGAGAAGACTATGGAGAGGAGATGAGAGAAGGCTACGGAGAGGAGAGAAGGCTACGGAGAGGAAAGGAGAGGAGAGGAGGCTACGGAGAGGAGAGAAGGCTACAGAGAGGAAAGGAGAGGAGGCTACGGAGAGGAGAGAAGGCTACGGAGAGGAGAGAAGGCTACGGAGAGGAAAGAAGGCTACGGAGAGGAAAGAAGGCTACTGAGAGGAAAAAAGGCTACAGAGAGGAGAGAAGGCTATGGAGAGGAAATGAGAGGAGAGGAGAAAAGGCTACGGAGAGGAGAGAAGGCTACGGAGAGGAGAGAAGGCTACGGAGAAGAGAGAAGGCTACGGAGACGAGAGAAGGCTACGGAGAGGAGAGAAGGCTACGGGAAGGAGAGAAGGCTACGGAGAGGAGAGAAGACTACTGAGAGGAAAAAAGGCTACGGAGAGGAGAGAAGGCTACGGAGAGGCAAGGAGAGGAGAGAAGGCTACGGATAAGAGAAAAGGCTACGGAGAGGAGAGAAGGCTACAGAGAGGAGAGAAGGCTGCGGAGAGGAGAGAAGGCTACGGAGAGGAGATAAGGCTACGGAGAGGAGATAAGGCTACGGAGAGGAGATAAGGCTACGGAGAGGAGATAAGGCTACGGAGAGGAGATAAGGCTACGGAGAGGAGATAAGGCTACGGAGAGGAGAGAAGGCTACAGAGAGGAAAGAAGGCTACGGAGAGGAGAGAAGGCTACGTAGAGAAGAGAAGACTATGGAGAGAAGAGAAGGCTATGGAGAGGAAAGGAGAGGAGATGAGGAGGCTACGGAGAGGAGAGAAGGCTACGGAGAGGAAAGGAGAGGAGGCTACGGAGAGGAAAAGAGAGGAGAGGAGAGAAGGCTTTGGAGAGGAGAGAAGGCTTTGGAGAGGAGAGAAGGCTATGGAGAGGAGAGAAGGCTACGGAGAGGAGAGAAGGCTATGGAGAGAAGAGAAGGCTATGGAGAGGAAAGGAGAGGAGATGGGAGAAGGCTACGGAGAGGAGAGAAGGCTACGGAGAGGAAAGGAGAGGAGAGGAGGCTACGGAGAGGAAAACAGAGGAGAGGAGAGAAGGCTTTGGAGAGGAGAGAAGGCTATGTAGAGGAGATGAGAGAAGGCTACAGAGAGGAGAGAAGGCTATGGAGAGGAGATGAGTGAAGGCTACGGAGAGGAGAGAAGGCTACGGAGAGGAAAGGAGAGGAGAGGAGGCTACGGAGAGGAGAGAAGGCTACGGAGAGGAAAGGAGAGGAGAGGAGGCTACGGAGAGGAGAGAAGGCAACGGAGAGGAGAGAAGGCTACGGAGAGGAAAGAAGGCTACTGAGTGGAAAAAAGGCTACGGAGAGGAGAGAAGGCTACAGAGAGAAAAGGAGAGGAGAGGAGGCTACGGAGAGGAGAGAAGGCTACGGAGAGGAGAGAAGGCTACGGAGATGAGAGAAGGCTACGGAGATGAGAGAAGGCTAAGGAGAGGAGAGAAGGCTACGGGAAGGAGAGAAGGCTACGGAGAGGAGAGAAGGCTACGGAGAGGAGAGAAGGCTACGGAGAAGAGAGAAGGCTACGGAGAGGAGAGAAGGCTACAGAGAGAAGAGAAGGCTATGGAGAGAAGAGAAGGCTACGGAGAGGAAAGGAGAGGAGAGCAGAGGAGGCTACGGAGAGGAAAGGAGAGGAGAGGAGAGAAGGCTACGGAGAGGAGAGAAGGCTACAGAGAGGAAAGAAGGCTACGGAGAGGAGAGAAGGCTACGGAGAGAAGAGAAGGCTATGGAGAGAAGAGAAGGCTACGGAGAGGAAAGGAGAGGAGAGAAGGCTACGGAGAGGAGAGAAGGCTACGGAGAGGAGAGAAGGCTACGGAGAGGAAAGAAGGCTACGGAGAGGAAAGAAGGCTACGGGAAGGAGAGAAGGCTACAGAGAGGAAAGGAGAGGAGAGGAGAGAAGGCTACGGAGAGGAAAGAAGGCTACGGAGAGGAGAGAAGGCTACGGAGAGGAGAGAAGGCTACGTAGAGAAGAGAAGACTATGGAGAGAAGAGAAGGCTATGGAGAGGAAAGGAGAGGAGATGAGGAGGCTACGGAGAGGAGAGAAGGCTACGGAGAGGAAAGGAGAGGAGGCTACGGAGAGGAAAAGAGAGGAGAGGAGAGAAGGCTTTGGAGAGGAGAGAAGGCTTTGGAGAGGAGAGAAGGCTACGGAGAGGAGAGAAGGCTACGGAGAGGAGAGAAGGCTACGGAGAGGAGAGAAGGCTACGGAGAGGAGAGAAGGCTACGTAGAGAAGAGAAGACTATGGAGAGAAGAGAAGGCTATGGAGAGGAAAGGAGAGGAGATGAGGAGGCTACGGAGAGGAGAGAAGGCTACGGAGAGGAAAGGAGAGGAGAGGAGGCTACGGAGAGGAAAACAGAGGAGAGGAGAGAAGGCTTTGGAGAGGAGAGAAGGCTATGGAGAGGAGAGAAGGCTACGGAGAGGAGAGAAGGCTACGGAGAGAAGAGAAGGCAATGGAGAGGAAAGGAGAGGAGATGGGAGAAGGCTACGGAGAGGAGAGAAGGCTACGGAGAGGAAAGGAGAGGAGAGGAGGCTACGGAGAGGAAAACAGAGGAGAGGAGAGAAGGCTTTGGAGAGGAGAGAAGGCTATGGAGAGGAGATGAGAGAAGGCTACAGAGAGGAGAGAAGGCTATGGAGAGGAGATGAGAGAAGGCTACGGAGAGGAGAGAAGGCTACGGAGAGGAAAGGAGAGGAGAGGAGGCTACGGAGAGGAGAGAAGGCTACGGAGAGGAAAGGAGAGGAGAGGAGGCAAGGCTACGGAGAGGAGAGAAGGCTACGGAGAGGAAAGAAGGCTACGGGAAGGAGAGAAGGCTACTGAGTGGAAAAAAGGCTACGGAGAGGAGAGAAGGCTACAGAGAGGAAAGGAGAGGAGAGGAGAGAAGGCTACGGAGAGGAGAAAAGGCTACGGAGAGGAGAAAAGGCTACGGAGATGAGAGAAGGCTACGGAGATGAGAGAAGGCTACGGAGATGAGAGAAGGCTAAGGAGAGGAGAGAAGGCTACGGGAAAGGAGAGAAGGCTACGGAGAGGAGAGAAGGCTACGGAGAGGAGAGAAGGCTACGGAGAAGAGAGAAGGCTACGGAGAGGAGAGAAGGCTACAGAGAGAAGAGAAGGCTATGGAGAGAAGAGAAGGCTACGGAGAGGAAAGGAGAGGAGGCTACGGAGAGGAAAGGAGAGGAGAGGAGAGAAGGCTACGGAGAGGAGAGAAGGCTACAGAGAGGAAAGAAGGCTACGGAGAGGAAAGAAGGCTACGGAGAGGAGAGAAGGCTACGGAGAGAAGAGAAGGCTACGGAGAGGAAAGGAGAGGAGAGGAGAGAAGGCTACGGAGAGGAGAGAAGGCTACGGAGAGGAGAGAAGGCTACGGAGAGGAAAGAAGGCTACGGAGAGGAAAGAAGGCTACGGGAAGGAGAGAAGGCTACAGAGAGGAAAGGAGAGGAGAGGAGAGAAGGCTACGGAGAGGAGAGAAGGCTACGGAGAGGAGAGAAGGCTACAGAGAGAAGAGAAGGCTATGGAGAGGAGAGAAGGCTACGGAGAGAAGAGAAGGATATGGAGAGAAGAGAAGGCTACGGAGAGGAAAGGAGAGGAGAGGAGAGAAGGCTACGGAGAGGAGAGAAGGCTACGGAGAGGAGAGAAGGCTACGGAGAGGAAAGAAGGCTACGGAGAGGAAAGAAGGCTACGGGAAGGAGAGAAGGCTACAGAGAGGAAAGGAGAGGAGAGGAGAGAAGGCTACGGAGAGGAGAGAAGGCTACGGAGAGGAGAGAATGCTACGGAGAGGAGAGAAGGCTACGGAGAGGAAAGGAGAGGAGGCTACGGAGAGGAGAGAAGGCTACGGAGAGGAAAGGAGAGGAGAGGAGGCTACGGAGAGGAGAGAAGGCTACGGAGAGGAAAGAAGGCTACGGGAAGGAGAGAAGGCTACTGAGTGGAAAAAAGGCTACGGAGAGGAGAGAAGGCTACAGAGAGGAAAGGAGAGGAGAGGAGAGAAGGCTACTGAGAGGAGAAAAGGCTACGGAGAGGAGAGAAGGCTACGGAGATGAGAGAAGGCTACGGAGATGAGAGAAGGCTACGGAGATGAGAGAAGGCTAAGGAGAGGAGAGAAGGCTACGGGGAAGGAGAGAAGGCTACGGAGAGGAGAGAAGGCTACGGAGAGGAGAGAAGGCTACGGAGAAGAGAGAAGGCTACGGAGAGGAGAGAAGGCTACAGAGAGAAGAGAAGGCTATGGAGAGAAGAGAAGGCTACGGAGAGGAAAGGAGAGGAGGCTACGGAGAGGAAAGGAGAGGAGAGGAGAGAAGGCTACGGAGAGGAGAGAAGGCTACAGAGAGGAAAGAAGGCTACGGAGAGGAGAGAAGGCTACGGAGAGAAGAGAAGGCTATGGAGAGAAGAGAAGGCTACGGAGAGGAAAGGAGAGGAGAGGAGAGAAGGCTACGGAGAGGAGAGAAGACTACGGAGAGGAGAGAAGGCTACGGAGAGGAAAGAAGGCTACGGAGAGGAAAGAAGGCTACGGGAAGGAAAGAAGGCTACGGGAAGGAGAGAAGGCTACAGAGAGGAAAGGAGAGGAGAGGAGAGAAGGCTACGGAGAGGAGAGAAGGCTACGGAGAGGAGAGAAGGCTACGGAGATGAGAGAAGGCTACGGAGATGAGAGAAGGCTACGGAGATGAGAGAAGGCTATGGAGAGAAGAGAAGGCTACGGAGAGAAGAGAAGGCTACGGAGAGGAAAGGAGAGGAGAGCAGAGGAGGCTACGGAGAGGAAAGGAGAGGAGAGGAGAGAAGGCTACGGAGAGGAGAGAAGGCTACAGAGAGG
The DNA here is from genome assembly GCF_020615455.1 of Coregonus clupeaformis. Taxonomy (NCBI): domain Eukaryota; kingdom Metazoa; phylum Chordata; class Actinopteri; order Salmoniformes; family Salmonidae; genus Coregonus; species Coregonus clupeaformis. The sequence continues at coordinate 52,435 of NW_025535783.1, read as the reverse complement.
AAAGAAGGCTACGGAGAGGAGAGAAGGCTACGGAGAGAAGAGAAGGCTATGGAGAGAAGAGAAGGCTACGGAGAGGAAAGGAGAGGAGAGGAGGCTATGGAGAGGAGAGAAGTCTACGGAGAGGAGAGAAGGCTACGGAGAGGAAAGAAGGCTACGGGAAGGAGAGAAGGCTACGGGAAGGAGAGAAGGCTACAGAGAGGAAAGGAGAGGAGAGGAGAGAAGGCTACAGAGAGGAAAGAAGTCTACGGAGAGGAGAGAAGGCTACGGAGAGAAGAGAAGGCTACGGAGAGGAGAGAAAGCTACGGAGAGGAGAGAAGGCTACGGAGAAGAGAGAAGGCTACGGAGAGGAGAGAAGGCTACAGAGAGGAAAGAAGGCTATGGAGAGGAGAGAAGGCTACGGAGAGGAAAGGAGAGGTGGCTACGGAGAGGAAAGGAGAGAAGGCTACGGAAAGGAAAGGAGAGAAGGCTACGGAAAGGAGAGAAGGCTACGGAGAGGAAAGGCTACAGAGAGGAGAGAAAGCTACGGAGAGGAGAGAAGGCTACGGAAAGGAGAGAAGGCTACGGAGAGGAAAGGCTACAGAGAGGAGAGAAGGCTACGGAGAGGAGAGAAGGCTACGGAGAGGAAAGGAGAGGAGGCTACGGAGAGGAAAGGAGAGAAGGCTACGGAAAGGAGAGAAGGCTACGGAGAGGAAAGGCTACAGAGAGGAGAGAAAGCTATGGAGAGGAGAGAAGGCTACGGAAAGGAGAGAAGGCTACGGAGAGGAAAGGCTACAGAGAGGAGAGAAGGCTACGGAGAGGAGAGGAGAGAAGGCTACAGAGAGGAGAGAAGGCTACGGAGAGGAGATGCACATCATTATTGACATACATCAGACATCACTAATCCTGTCTCTCTCTCACACACTGAAGTCATTATTGATATCAGGTTTATTGACCCGGTGAGGTCTGAGTGAGGGGTGCATTGTGGGTAAGTGGAGCGTGTAGTCTCGGGGGAGGAGTGGCCTAATGAACACACTGCCAGGTGTGTGTGTGTGTGTGTGTGTGTGTGTGTGTGTGTGTGTGTGTGTGTGTGTGTGTGTGTGTGTGCGTGTGAGCTTGTGGGTTTGTGTGTGTCAACAGCAAGAGATCACTGATAATCCTTAGCATCATGACTCATGGTAGGTGAAGAGATCTTTAAACCATCTTTAAAGTCTTTCCACAGAAAAGGAAGGAGGAGGGAGAGAGAGAGGGGAGGGTGGGAGAGAGGGGGGAGGGTGGGAGAGAGAGAGGGGAAAGAATAACAAGGAGAGAGAAAAGAGAGTGCTAGAGGACAGGTGAGATTAGGTAAAGGGGTGGTGTTCTTTTCATGGTTCCTAATCCCAATCTAATCTGTTTGATTAAGACCCGCCCCTTTACCTAACTCACTTGATAACACCGCTTCCACTCCAGTTCTGTTTTTAGTCGACCAGTAATCGTCAGAGATGCACAAACCACAAGCACATGTCATGTACCACATACTGTTCACACACACAGAGAGATCACTCTACAGTCCTGCCAGGACCTGGGTGTCAGTCCACATGGTGCCGTGTGTGTGTGTGTGTGTATCCTACTCTACAGTGTCATCATGTGTGTGTCTTCTATTTTTAAATACTGGTATTGCCACAAACTGCTATGGTCAAGCAACACATAAATCCATCAGTACTGTTCTCTGTGCCTGACTGTGTCTCTCCTTAGTCAGTCTGAGTTTACAGTAGAAAACAACAACTCCCATAGCCCCCTTCAAATATTCATAAAGCAAGAGAAAAAGAGATAGGGGGCGAGGGTGAAAGATGAAAAGATAGAGAGAAATTATTCAGTATGTTCTCTATTTCTGGAACTTTTATCAGGTCTAAGGGTACATACACACACACACACACACACACACACGGCATTAAGGCTCTATATAGTACATAGAGATGTATGGAAAGATTTACACACACAAAAAAAATACATGATGGAAAAATGTTATTGTATATTGATAAGAACTGCATGCAGAGTGGAGTGGATTGGAGTGGAGTGGAGTGGAGAGAGAGAGAGCGAGAGAGAGAGTAGATGGATTCCCAAGGGGGGAGAGAGAGGTGAAAAAATAACCTTAATTTGCAAGGGCGAGAGCGAGAATAAGAGAGAGATGGAAAGAGGGAGTGTTGATGGCTCTAGAATACCAAGGGAGAAGAAGAAAAAGAAAGAGAAGAGATGAACTATAGAACATTACAGTTAGCAGGTTCCGTTATAGAACGATACAGTTAGCAGGTTCCATTTTAGTACAATACAGTTAGCAGGTTCCATTTTAGTACAATACAGTTAGCAGGTTCCATTACAGTACATTACAGTTAGCAGGCACCATTACAGTACATTACAGTTAGCAGGTTTAGTTATAGTACAATACAGTTAGCAGGTTCCATTACAGTACATTACAGTTAGCAGGTTCCATTATAGTTAGCAGGTTCCGTTACAGTACATTACAGTTAGCAGGTTCCGTTACAGTACATTACAGTTAGCAGGTTCCGTTACAGTCCATTACAGTTAGCAGGTTCCGTTACAGTCCATTACAGTTAGCAGGTTCCGTTACAGTCCATTACAGTTAGCAGGTTCCGTTATAGTACATTACAGTTAGCAGGTTCCATTACAGTTAGCAGGTTCCGTTATAGTACAATACATTACAATTAGCAGGTTCCGTTATAGTACAATACAGTAAGCAGGTTCCATTACAGTACATTACAGTTAGCAGGTTCCGTTACAGTCCATTACAGTTAGCAGGTTCCGTTACAATCCATTACAGTTAGCAGGTTCCGTTACAGTCCATTACAGTTAGCAGGTTCCATTACAGTACATTACAGTTAGCAGGTTCCGTTACAGTCCATTACAGTTAGCAGGTTCCGTTACAGTCCATTACAGTTAGCAGGTTCTGTTACAGTCCATTACAGTTAGCAGGTTCTGTTATAGTACAATACATTACAATTAGCAGGTTCCGTTATAGTACAATACAGTTAGCAGGTTCCATTACAGTACATTACAGTTAGCAGGTTCCGTTACAGTCCATTACAGTTAGCAGGTTCCGTTACAGTCCATTACAGTTAGCAGGTTCCGTTACAGTACATTACAGTTAGCAGGTTCCATTACAGTACATTACAGTTAGCAGGTTCCGTTACAGTCCATTACAGTTAGCAGGTTCCGTTACAGTCCATTACAGTTAGCAGGTTCTGTTACAGTCCATTACAGTTAGCAGGTTCCGTTATAGTACATTGCAGGTTCCGTTACAGTCCATTACAGTTAGCAGGTTCCGTTACAGTCCATTACAGTTAACAGGTTCCGTTACAGTCCATTACAGTTAGCAGGTTCCGTTACAGTACATTACAGTTAGCAGGTTCCGTTATAGTACATTACAGTTAGCAGGTTCCGTTATAGTACATTACAGTTAGCAGGTTCCGTTTTAGTACATTACAGTTAGCAGGTTCCGTTATAGTACATTGCAGGTTCCGTTATAGTACATTACAGTTAGCAGGTTCAGTTCAACTGTGCTGTGAAAAGCTTTTAGTGTAGGCCTTCATGTCTAGCACCAACCAGCTGACGTTAGCTAGGCTAGGCGTTAGGGGTTAAGTTTAGGGTTAAGGTTAAAGGGTTAAAGTACGGGTTAGCTAACATGCTAAGTAGTTGCAAAGTAACTAAAAAGTAGTAAGTAGTTGCAAAGTTGCTAATTAGCTAAAATGCTAAAGTTGTCCGTGATGAAATTCAAACAAACAACTTTTGGGTTGCTAGATGTTAGCGTTATACATCCATCATCCACCCCGACCAACCACCCTACTTTTGTTTTTGACTTAAGTAACCTTTTGTCTTATGTAACCATACCAAACATATCATACTAATTTGAGTATCCCGGATTTACTTGTAATATGCTATGTCTAGTCTATGAGACCAGGCTGCAATTTCACATGTTAAAAAAGAAACACAAAGGGACTATACAAACCAGCACTTTTGGGGGGTTCAAACCGGTTCAGAACTATTTTGCTGGTCGGAACAGTGGAATGGACGAAAAAAATAGTGGTTCTGTTCGGAATGAAGCATGTCGGTTCTAATCCCTGGTTAGTACAGTAGCTACAGTATATTACAGTAGAGCAGTGTATAGTGAGCCTATATGGCAATAGTGTATTACAGTAAACAAGGTTAGCATATAAAATCTAATCATATTTTATTGTTTGTGTACCCAGATTTGCAGATGTTATCACAGGTGCAGCAAAATGTTGGTGTTTCTGGCTTCAACCGTGCAGTAATACCTAGCAATGAAAAAACTAAAAAAGCAGAAGTTTACATACACTAAATTGAGACTGTGCCTTTAAACAGCTTGGAAAATTCCAGAAAACGATGTCATGGCTTTAGAAGCTTCTGATTGGCTAATTGACGTAATTTGAGTCAATTGGAGGTGTACCTGTGGATGTATTTCAAGGCATAACTTCAAACTCAGTGTCACTTTGCTTGACATCATGGGAAAATCAAAAGAAATCAGCCAAGACCTCAGAAAAATAATTGTAGACCTCCACAAGTCTGGTTCATCCTTGGATGCGAAAAGTGCAAATCCATCCCAGAACAACAGCAAAGGACCTTGTGAAGATGCTGGAGGAAACAGGTACAAAAGTATCTATAGCCACAGTAAAATTAGTTCTATATCGACATAACCTGAAAGGCCGCTCAGCAAGGAAGAAGCCACTGCTCCAAAACCGCCATAAAAAAGCCAGACTACGGTTTACAACTGCACATGGGGACAAAGATCGTACTTTTTGGAGAAATGTCCACTGGTCTGAAGAAACAAAAATAGAACTGTTTGGCCATAATGACCATCGTTATGTTTGGAGGAAAAAAGGGGGATGCTTGCAAGCTGAAGAACACCATCCCAACTGTGAAGGACAGGGGTGGCAGCCTCATGCTGTGGGGGTGCTTTGCTGCAGGAGGGACTGGTGCACTTCACAAAATAGATGGCATCATGAGGAAGTCAAATGATGTGGATATATTGAAGCAACATCTCAAGACATCAGTCAGGAAGTTAAAGCTTGGTCGCAAATGGATCTTCCAAATGGACAATGACCCCAAGCATACTTCCAAAGTTGTGGCAAAATGGCTTAAGGACAACAATGTCAAGGTATTGGAGTGGTCATCACAAAACCCTGACCTCAATTCATAGAAGATTTGTGGGCAGAACTGAAAAAGCGTGTGCGAGCAAGGAGGCCTACAAACCTGACTCAGTTACACCAGCTCTGTCAGGAGGAATGGGCCAAAATTCACACAACTTATTGTTGGAAGCTTGTGGAAGGCTACCCAAAACGTTTGACCCAAGTGAAACAATTTAAAGGCAATGCTACCAAATACTAATTGAGTGTATGTAAACTTTTGACCCACTGGGAATGTGATGAAAGAAATAAAAACTGAAATAAATAATTCTCTCTACTATTATTCTGACATTTCACATTCTTAAAATAAAATGGTGATCGTAACTGACCTAAGACATGGAATTTTTACTAGGATTAAATGTCAGGAATTGTGAAAAACTGAGTTTAAATGTATTTGGCTAAGGTGTATGTAAACTTCCGACTTCAACTGTAAATATTAAACAATATCAGAACGAGCAATGTCAGAGAACGGAATATATATATATATACATACATAATGGTGTGTATAGACAGTATGGACAGTAAATGAATAGAAAAGGTGTGTACAGCAGTAGTTATATAGGATGAGCCTTGACTAGAATACAGCATGTAAACATTATTAAAGTGACTAGTGTTCCATGCCTATTTACATTGGGCAGCAGTCTCTAAGGTGCAGGGTAGAGTACCGGGTGGTAGCTGGCTAGTAACAGTGACTAAGTTTCAGGGCAGGGTGCTGGGGCGGAGGCTGGCTAGTGGTGACTGTTAACAGTCTCATGGCCTGGAGATAGAAGCAGTTTCTCAGTCTCTCTGTCCCAGCTTTGATGCACCTGTACGGTCTCCGCCTTCTAGATGGTAGTTGGGTGAACAGGCCGTGGCTCGGGTGGTTGAGGTCTTTGATGATCTTTCTGGCCTTCCTGTGACACCCGGTGTTGTAGATGTCCTGGAGGGCAGGCAGTGTGCCTTTGAATGTTCAAAGGACATTTAAAGTTCAGACAGAAGCTGCTCCTCCGTAGGTATAATTCTCTGGGCCTAATCCATATAAAGCATGTCATAACAAGATGCCCAGCGTGTCAAGTCAAGCCTCCTCCTCCACCCTCTCTCGCTCTCAGTCACTGCTTTCTCCCCACCCGCAAAATTTCAGTCGCATCTCATGCCCACTTTATTTTAAGAATGTGAAATGTCAGAATAATAGTAGAGAGAATGATTTATTTCAGCTTTTATTTATTTCATCACATTCCCAGTGGGTCAGAAGTTTACATACACTCAATTAGTATTAGGTAGCATTGCCTTTAAATTGTTTAACTTGGGTCAAACGTTTTGGGTAGCCTTCCACAAGCTTCCCACAATAAGTTGGGTGCATTTTGGCCCATTCCTCCTGACAGAGCTGGTGTAACTGAGTCAGGTTTGTAGGCCTCCTTGCTCGCACACGCTTTTTCAGTTCTGCCCACAAATGTTCTATAGGATTGAGGTCAGGGCTTTGTGATGGCCACTCCAATACCTTGACTTTGTTGTCCTTAAGGCATTTTGCCACAACTTTGGAAGTATGCTTGGTGTCATTGTCTATTTGGAAGACCCATTTGCGACCAAGCTTTAACTTCCTTACTGATGTCTTGAGATGTTGCTTCAATATATCCACATAATTTTCCTTCCTCATGATGCCATCTATTTTGTGAAGTGCACAAGTCCCTCCTGCAGCAAAGCACCCCCACAGCATGAGGCTGCCAACCCCGTGCTTCATGGTTGGGATGGTGTTCCCCCCTTTCCCTCCAAACATAACGATGGTCATTATGGCCAAACAGTTCTATTTTTGTTTCATCAGACCAGAGGACATTTCTTCAAAAAGTACGATCTTTGTCCTCATGTGCAGTTGTAAACCGTAGTCTGGCTTTTTTATGGCGGTTTTGGAGCAGTGGTTTCTTCCTTGCTGAGCAGGCCTTTCAGGTTATGTCGATATAGGACTTGTTTAACTGTGGATATAGATACTTTTGTACCCGTTTCCTCCAGCATTTTCACAAGGTCCTTTGCTGTTGTTCTGGGATTGATTTTCACTTTCGCACCAAAGTACGTTCATCTCTAGGAGACAGAACTCCTTCCTGAGCGGTATGATGGCTGCGTGGTCCCATGGTGTTTATACTTGCGTACTATTGTTTGTACAGATGAATGTGGTACCTTCAGGCGTTTGGAAATTGCTCCCAAGGATGAACCAGACTTGTGGAGGTCTGCAATATTTATTCTGAGGTCTTGGCTGATTTCTTTTGATTTTCCCATGATGTCAAGCAAAGAGGCACTGAGTTTGAAGGTAGGCCTTGAAATACATCCACAGGTACACCTCCAATTGACTCAAATGATGTCAATTAGCCTATCAGAAGCTTCTAAAGCCATGACATAATTTTCTGGAATTTTCCAAGCTGTTTAAAGGCACAGTCAACTTAGTGTATGTAAACTTCTGACCCACTGGAATTGTGATACAGTGAATTATAAGCGAAATAATCTGTCTGTAAACAATTGTTGGAAAAGTTACTTGTGTCATGCACAAAGTAGATGTCCTAACCGACTTGCCAAAACTATAGTTTGTTAACAAGAAATGTGTGGAATGGTTGAAAAACAAGTTTTAATGACTCCAACCTAAGTGTATGTAAACTTCCGACTTTAACTGTACAACATAAATATACATATTATACCCAAACAGGTGCTGTAGATGTCCTGGAGGGCAGGCAGTGTGCCCCCGATGATGCGTTGGGCAGACCGCACCACCCTCTGGAGAGCCCTGCGGTGCATCTGTAGAAGTTTGTGAGGGTCTTAAGGGCTAAGCAAAATTTCTTCAACCTCCTGAGGTTGCGCCTTCTTCACCACGCTGTCTGTGTGACGGGACCATTTCAGGTTGTCAGGAATGTGCACGCCGAGGAACTTGAAGCTTTTGATCCTCTCCACTGGGTTCAAAAGCTATAGCTACAGTATATTGCAGTAGAGCATTGTATGGTGAGCCTATATGGATATAGTGTATTACAGCAGACACGGTTAGGGTTAGTATAAAGCTACAGTATACTGCAGTAGAGCAGTGAGCCTATATGGCGATAGTGCATTCCTGTAGACAGGCTGAATGTCATCCAGCAAATGAGGCGTTACTTTCAGTCAGAGAGCATTGTCAGCAATAACTGAACTCACATAACTCTCACACACACCCCCCCACACACACACACACGCAAGCACGCGCAGACACACAAATGCATGTGTGCACACACAAACACACATGCACAGGATGCAGCAGTCTCACAGAAACACCTCTTGCGCACTCTCTCTCACAAATGCACAGAAACACACACACGGAAGAGGCTGTCAAACCTTTATCTGTGGCTAACAGTGTTAACCTCTAGCTGACCTCTTTTGTTTATCCAATCAGAGCACACTCTACTCCACATTACAACATGACCTTCACACACACACACACTAGTCCATGATACAGTGCATTCAGAAAGTATTCAGACCCCTTGACTTTTTTCACATTTTTTTACGTTACAGCCTAATTTTCTAAGATTGATTAAGTTGTTTTCCCCCTCAATCTACACACAATACCCCATAATGACAAAGCAAAAAAATAAAAAATTATAATATGCACTGAAATATCACATTTACATACTGTAAGTATTAAGACACTTTACTCAGTACTTTGTTGAAGCACCTTTGGCAGCGATTACAGCCTCAAGTCTTCTTGGGCATGACCCTACAAGCTTGGCACACCTGTATTTGGGGAGTTTCTCCCATTCTTCTTTGCAGATCCTCTCAAGCTCTGTCAGGTTGGATGGGGAGCGTCGCTGCACAGCTATTTTCAGGTCTCTCCAAAGATGTTCGATCGGGTTCAAGTACAGGCTCTGGCTGGGCCACTCAAGGACATTCAGAGACTTGTCCCGAAGCCACTCCTGCATTGTCTTGGCTGTGTGCATAGGGTTGTTCTCCTGTTGGAAGGTGAACCTTTGCCCCAGTCTGAGGTCCTGAGCGCTCTGGAGCAGGTTTTCATCAAGGATCGCTCTGTACTTTGCTCCGTTCATCTTTCCCTCGATCCTGACTAGTCTCCCAGTCCATGTGCTGAAAAACATCCCCACAGCATGATGCTGCCACCACCATTCTTCACCGTAGGGATGGTATTGGCCAGGTGATGAGCGATGCCTGGTTTCCTCCAGATGTGACGCTTGGCATTCAGGCCAAAGAGTTCAATTTTGGTTTCATCAGGCCAGATAATCTTGTTTTTCATGGTCTGAGAGTCCTTTAGGTGCCTTTTGGCAAACTCCAAGTGGGCTGTCATGTGCATTTTACTGAGGAGGGGCTTCCATCTGATTGGTGGAGTGCTGCAGAGACGGTTGTCCTTCTGGAAGGTTCTCCCATCTCCACAGAGGAACTCTGGAGCTCTGTCAGAGACCATCGGGTTCTTGGTCACCTCCCTGACAAAGGCACTTCTCCCCCAATTGCTCAGTTTGGCCGGGCGGCCAGCTCTAGGAAGAGTCTTGGTGGTTCAAAACTTCTTCCATTTAAGAATGATGGAGGCCACGGTGTTCTTGGGGACCTTCAATGCTGCTGAATTATTTTGGTACCCTTCCCCAGATCTGTGCCTCAACACAATCCTGTCTCGGAGCGCTACGGACAATTCCTTTCGACCTCACGGCTTTGTTTTTGCTCTGACATGCACTGTCAACTGTGGGACCTTATTTAGACAGGTGTGTGCCTTTGCAAATCATGTCCAATCAATTGAATTTACCACAGGTGGACTACAATCAATTGTTGAAAAATCTCAAGGATGATCAATGGAAACAGGATCCACCTGAGCTCAATTTTGGGTGTCATAGCAAAAGGTCTTAATACTTATGTAAATAAGGTATTTCTGTTTTTTATTTGTAATAAAATGTGCAACATTTTCTAAAAACCTGTTTTCGCTTTGTCATTATGGGGTAATGTGTGTAGTTTGATGAGGAAAACAATTAATTTAATCAATTTTAGAATAAGGCTGTGACGTAACAAAATGTGGAAAAAGTGAAGGGGTCTGAATACTTTCCGAATGCACTGTACTCAAACATGAACACTAGTGATGGGGGAAAAATATTGATACAGTTACATAATCGGGATATTATTTTTGACGGAATATCGTATCGTTTTGACAATATAGCAATACTATTTTTGCGCTAGTTGGCTGTACCTGCACCAAAACTCCAGTATTCTACCTTCATAGCTCGTTCTCCATCTTCTTTTTAAATATGGAGCCAATTTGTTTTCAGAACTTTTATTTCCATGACTTTTATTTTGTTTTCTCATGGCTCTCTCGTCTCTCTGCAGCAGACATATAGTGAGCAATATGTTTGGAACATCGGATTGCAATCAAATCACAGTATCGAATCGCAATACATATAGATTCGTGAGAATCGCAATACATATCGTATTGGCACCTAAGTATCGTGATAATATCATATCGTGAGGTCCCTGGCAATTCCCATCCCTAATGAACATGGTTGAACAACATATACAAAGATGCATCTATAAAGGAATTACTTCACAGGAGAGGAAAGGAAAGGAAAGGAAAGGAAAGGAAAGGAGAGGAGGTTTGGACACAAAGATAGTGACACTTGGGCACACACTGGAGCAACTGAGACCCCAAACCACCATTACGCCAATCAAACATAAACCACTGACAGAGGCAGACACGGGAAATCGCTCAGTCATATCCTGTGTCCTGAACATACATCCCTCTGCAACTTGTCAGATACAACAGACTGTTTCCTACTGATAGAGATAGGGGGGGAGAGAGGGAGACCGGGAGAGAGAGAAAGAAAGTCTTACCTTGTACACCTGTCCGTAGGTTCCATTGCCAACCAACTCCACCAGCTCAAAGATGCCTGCCGGGTCCTAAAGAGAGACAGATTTGGAGTCACAGAGCGTACAGACATTTAGCTTGAAGCTAGCAGTTATAGAGGTATTAGCTTGATGCTAGCCCCCAGTCATAGGCTATAGACCGTTAGCGTGATGCTAGCCCCCAGACATAGGCTTTAGACCGTTAGCTTGATGCTAGTCCCCACCCCAGACATATTAACTGTTATCTTGATGCTAGCACAGATAGACAGTTAGCTTGATGCCAGCCCCAAAACATATAGACCATTAGCTTGATGCTAGCCCCCAGAGATAAGCTACAGACAGTTAGCTTGAAGCTAGCTGATGCTAATAGACTGCTACTGTCGATTGCTAGCTAAAGTGGCTGCATAATGGTTAGCTTATTAGACAGTAGAGTTAGAAGAGGAGCCGCCAGACCACAGCAGAGAACCCAGTGACCTCTCACACACACACACACACACACACACACACACACACACACACACACCTCCCTATTTGCTGTGTTGCTAAGGCATTCCAACAATAGCTGGAATTCAACTCCCCCTCCCTAGCCCTCACTCTCTCTTTCACTCTCTTTCTCTCACTCCAACTCTCTCTTTCTCCATTCATCTCCAGCCAGCGTCGATATACAGTGGGGAGAACAAGTATTTGATACACTGCCGATTTTGCAGGTTTTCCTAGTTACAAAGCATGTAGAGGTCTGTAATATTTATCTTAGGTACACTTCAACTGTGAGAGGCGGAATCTAAAACAAAAATCCAGAAAATCACATTGTATGATTTTTAAGTAATTAATTTGCATTTTATTGCATGACATAAGTATTTGATCACCTACCAACCAGTAAGAATTCCGGCTCTCACAGATCTGTTAGTTTTTCTTTAAGAAGCCCTCCTGTTCTCCACTCATTACCTGTATTAACTGCACCTGTTTGAACTCGTTACCTGTATAAAAGACACCTGTCCACACACTCAATCAAACAGACTCCAACCTCTCCACAATGGCCAAGACCAGAGAGCTGTGTAAGGACATCAGGGATAAAATTGTAGACCTGCACAAGGCTGGGATGGGCTACAGGACAATAGGCAAGCAGCTTGGTGAGAAGGCAACAACTGTTGGCGCAATTATTAGAAAATGGAAGAAGTTCAAGATGACGGTCAATCACCCTCGGTCTGGGGCTCCATGCAAGATCTCACCTCGTGGGGCATCAATGATCATGAAGAAGGTGAGGGATCAGCCCAGAACTACACGGCAGGCCCTGGTCAATGACCTGAAGAGAGCTGGGACCACAGTCTCAAAGAAAACCATTAGTAACACACTACGCCGTCATGGATTAAAATCCTGCAGCGCACGCAAGGTCCCCCTGCTCAAGCCAGCGCATGTCCAGGCCCATCTGAAGTTTGCCAATGACCATCTGGATGATCCAGAGGAGGAATGGGAGAAGGTCATGTGGTCTTATGAGACAAAAATCGAGTTTTTTGGTCTAAACTCCACTCGCCGTGTTTGGAGGAAGAAGAAGGATGAGTACAACCCCAAGAACACCATCCCAACCGTGAAGCATGGAGGTGGAAACATCATTCTTTGGGGATGCTTTTCTGCAAAGGGGACAGGACGACTGCACCGTATTGAGGGGAGGATGGATGGGGCCATGTATCGCGAGATCTTGGCCAACAACCTCCTTCCCTCAGTAAGAGCATTGAAGATGGGTCGTGGCTGGGTCTTCCAGCATGACAACGACCCGAAACACACAGCCAGGGCAACTAAGGAGTGGCTCCGTAAGAAGCATCTCAAGGTCCTGGAGTGGCCTAGCCAGTCTCCAGACCTGAACCCAATAGAAAATCTTTGGAGGGAGCTGAAAGTCCGTATTGTCCAGCGACAGCCCCGAAACCTGAAGGATCTGGAGAAGGTCTGTATGGAGGAGTGGGCCAAAATCCCTGCTGCAGTGTGTGCAAACCTGGTCAAGACCTACAGGAAACGTATGATCTCTGTAATTGCAAACAAAGGTTTCTGTGCCAAATATTAAGTTCTGTTTTTCTGATGTATCAAATACTTATGTCATGCAATAAAATGCAAATGAATTACTTAAAAATCATACAATGTGATTTTCTGGATTTTTGTTTTAGATTCCGTCTCTCACAGTTGAAGTGTACCTATGATAAAAATTACAGACCTCTACATGCTTTGGAAGTAGGAAAACCTGCAAAATCAGCAGTGTATCAAATACTTGTTCTCCCCACTATGTATCTCTCTCAGTTTCATTCTCTCGTTCTCTCTCATTCCAGCCCCTCTGAGAAATGCTATGGCACTCTCATACTCTCTTTTATTATCTCTTTCTATCCATCACTCTCTCATTCCAACAGTCTTGAGCCTTTTGGCTATGGTGCTTTGACTACCTTTTACTCTCTCTCTCTCTCCCTCTCCCATTCCAGCAGTATCTAAGCCCCAGTGGCACTTCTACCCTCTTTTATGTTCCCTCTCTCGCCATCTCCTCATCTTTCCTTCCCTCCTGTGGTACCATGAGAAACACAGACACACTCACTCTTCTAAACAAGCCCACACAAGGGTTAGTGATCAAGTGTGTCTAAGAGAGTGTGTGTGTGTGTGTGTGAACAGAGTAAAACAGAGTGTTTTTGCTGCTCCAGTTCATTCATTTCCTCAGGCTAACTGATAGAAAATACTCCAATATCATGACTATTTAATACAACAGAATGTGTGTGATTATTAGATTACAAGAGGTTACTGGATGATGGGGGTCACGCTGTAACTGGTCATATCTAAACAACCACTGTCATGAGAGAAGGACTCTACTGTATTGGATGACACACACACACACACACACACACACACCGTTGTTTTCTCTGTTGCCGAATCTTATTCTCTGTTTAGCTCCTCGCGAGGCCTTGTATACATTCTTCAATCTCTATGGCTCTAAACTGTGTGTGTGTCTATGTATGTTTGTGTGTGTGTGTGTGTGGTCAGTGCTGTCCTGCTGATCTGTTGTCTGTTAATGTCATCAGCTGACTGCCTGGCTTCTGACTGTGCATGTGTGTGTGTGTGTATGTGTGCATGTGTGTGTGTGTGTGTGTGCTGTATCACCAGTTCTCTGACCAGTTCTCAGTCAGGGTTTCCCAACACAACCACACACACACACACTTGTCTGTCCAGTGGTTCCTAGCCCAGTCTAGCCAGTGACCCACTAACCAGTGGATTAATGTCTGTGACTGACTGGTGGAGAACTGTTATCCAACCTGGCAACCTAATCATGCTACTGTACAGCTCAGTTCTAGACTTGCTCTGTCCAACCTGGCAACCTCAACATGCTACTGTAGAGTTCAGCTATAGACTGGCTCTGCCCTCTACCAACATGGCAACCCTGGCTCTGCCCTCAGCCTTACCATGACACCTACCCAATCCGGCACAGTACTATGTTGTTTACTATGTCATATTGTGAGTTCTGTTATGTATTGAGGATTCATCAATAAACTGTCTATCATCCTTTATACTAGTCTGTTTACCTGTCTGTGGGTCATATGGCATTAGCTTACATCTCTACACAGTAACTGACCACACACACACAAAGCAAACGCACACACACCATCTTGCAGAGTAGATGTATCCATTCATGCAGTGTGTGTGTGTTTGTGTTTGTGTGTGTGGCTCAGGGTAAACAAAAGAACCAGAGCGTGCAGCAAAAGCCACGGTAGCCTACAGCCCCAGTACACACTCTTAGAAATAAAGGTGCCAACTAGAACCATAAAGAGTTCTTCGGCTGTCCCCATAGGAGAACCCTTTGAAAAACCACTTTTGGTTCCAGGTAGAACCCTTTTGGGTTCCATGTAGAACCCTTTCCACCAAAAGAGTTCTACCTAGAACCAAAAAGGGTTCTAACTGGAACCAAAAAGAGTTATCCTATGGGGATAGCCACAGAACACATTTGGAACACTTTTTTCTAAGAGTGCACAGACAACACAGTCTACAGGGAGCCTAGCCACTAGCATTATTGGCTTAGCATCTACACTGATAGTTATTCCAACATATAACCATATTGGCATAGGCAATATATCAAGGTAATGTAATATAGGCAATATATCAAGGTAATGTAATATAGGCAATATATCAAGGTAATGTAATATAGGCAATATATCACATATAAATAGATACAATGTGATTATTTAATATGATCCTCTGTAGAGAGGACTCTCTCTACCCGTGTTTAACAGTGAGTGGCATTTGTTGTTCACACACACACACACACACACACACACACACACACACACACACACACACAGTGAGTGACATTTGTTGTTCACTCACACACTGTATGCATGGAGTAAATGCCCATGAAGGCTATCAGGCTGTTTTCATAGACCCACATCACCATTCTCTTTGTGTGTGTGTGTGGTATGTGGAAATATGTAGGCTACATTCCACCGCGGACTGGCTCAATGAAAGCGACATATTCAGACCAAAAAGCCGAGACCACCAAAGCAAATCCCTCTCTGTCACACTCCCCCCCAACCAACCCTCTCTCAAACCATTACATGGCTATTCTGTCATGCTATTTCATATCTAACCTTTGTTTATCTAGGTTAGTCATTAGTAAATCAGTAGAAAGAGAAAAACTTGGTTGACGTTTTTCCACTGAGTATGTTTATCTTTTGTGTTACATTATATAACCACCTGCTATAAGGCTATTAACAGTGTGGTCCTCTGTAGCTCAGCTGGTCCGCGGATGTCGATCCCCGGGACCACCCATACACAAATGTATGCACGCAGATGTAAGTCGCTTGGAACGTCTGCTATGGCATATTATAAGTCTATAAGGCCTGCATAATTCGATATTTGGATATGTTTTGCTCATGCACAAACATCGGTAGGCCAGTCTGCCATGTTGGTGGCTGTAGAGAGGGATGGGGAATTTGACCCATTTTAGAAGCGTTGTCTCACACAGAGAGAGAGAGAGAGCGAGAGACAGAGTAGTAGCCATCTCTGATATTGAAACACAGATACATGATGTAGACCCGGCTTTATCTTACCCGTAGAGCAGACAGGTCGATCTCATCCAGACTCCGGGCAGGGGAATCAGTCGCCATGATTAAAATAAAATATTTAAAAAATCACCAGAATCAGAAATCATCCAGACAACGAGACCACGGAGAAAATGCCCTTGGCCACCGCTATAGGCTGCCCTCTTCGGCGGGGAAACAAGCCTGCCTACCTCTCTCTCACCGATAAGCGATGGAGAGATGGCGACTGAGAACGAAAGACAGAAAATAAAAAAGAGAATATATCCCAGTTCGTCAGTAGGTTTGGAGGTGACCGACGTTAAAAAACGGTGCTAGAGCAGAGATGCTGGTGTGTGAGTATAACGGACGTGAACATAATCAGCAGCACCGAATCCATGTTTGTAGGTTCAACCGACAGAGCGAGAACTCAAGGTTTGGTTTGCTGGCTGCTGCTCTCGAGCTTTGTCAATCAAAGACAACGCGGGCGGGGCAAATATGTAAATCACGCCCACTCCAGAGGATTTTCCAATTAAATGTATTTCAAACGACCAAAGAAGTTTCCAGAGTTGCACATCCCTGACACCGGGTGTGGTAACTGGTATGTCTAAAGTTTAGTAATGATGTTAGGTACAGTGGGACTTTTTGTAAAAGGGATTTATAAATGAAAACATAGCAATGTGTCAAACTACATGACATCAAAGAGGGCCAATCAACTTTCTGGTAGAGAATTCAGTGATGAGTACTAAAATTGTTGCCCCTAATAAAGCGCAGAGTGCTATGATAAACGGCATCTAACGGATTTAGTGAAGTGGCAGCTGTGTTCAAATACAGTGCATTCGGAAAGTATTCAGGCACCTTGACTTGTTCCACATTTTGTTAAGTTACAGCCTTATTCTAAAATTGATTAAATTGTTTTTCTTCCTCATCAATCTACACACAATACCCCATAATGACAAAGCAAAAACCGGTTTTTAGAAATATTTGCAAATTTAAATAAAACACGGAAATATCACATTTAAGTATTCAGACCCTTTGCTCAGTACTTTGTTGAAGCACCTTTAGCAGCGATTACATCCTTGAGTCTTCTTGGGTATGACGCTACAAGCTTGGCACACCTGTATTTGGGGAGTTTCTCCCATTCTTCTCTGCAGAGTCTCCCAAGCTCTGTTGGTTGAATGGGCAGCATCGCTGCACAGCTATTTTCCGGTCTCTCCAGAGATGTTCGATTGGGTTCAAGTCCGGGCTTTGGCTTGGCCACTCAAGGACATTCAGAGACTTGTCCCGAAGCCACTCCTGCGTTGTCTTGGATGTGTGCTTAGGGTCGTTGTCCTGTTGGAAGGTGAACCTTCGCCCCAGTCTGAGGTCCTGAGCGCTCTGGAGCAGGTTTTCATCAAGGATCGCTCTGTACTTTCCCTCGATCCTGACAAGTATCCCAGTACCTGCAGCTGAAAAACCTCCTCACAACATGATGCTCCCGCCATCCCTGATACCGGATGTGGTAACTGGTATGTCTAAAGTTTAGTAATGATGTTAGGTACAGTGGGACTTTTTAAAAGAAAATATCAAATCATGACATCAAAGAGGGCCAATCAACTTTCTGGTAGAGAATTCATAATTATACTAAAATTTTGCCCCTAATAAGGTGCAGTGTCTTTTAATTTCGGAAAGTATTCAGACACCTTGACTTTTTCCACATTTTGTTAAGTTACAGCCTTATTCTAAAATTGATTAAATTGTTTTTCTTCCTCATCAATCTACACACAATACCCCGTAATGACAAAGCAAAAACAGGTTTGCATGATGCTCCCACCACCATGCTTCACCGTAGGGATGGTGCCAGGTTTCATCCAGACATGACGCTTGGCATTCAGGCTAAAGATTTCAATCTTGGTCTTAATCAGACCAGAGAATCTTGTTTCTCATGGTTTGAGTCCTTTAGGTGCCTTTTGGCAAACTCCAAGCGGGCTGTCATGTGCCTTTTACCGAGGAGTGACTTATGTCTGGCCACTCTACCATAAAAGCCTGATTGGTGGAGTGCTGCAGAGATGGTTGTCCTTCTGGAAGGTTCTCCCATCTTCACAGAGGAACTCTGGAGCTCTGTCAAAGTGACCATCGGGTTCTTGGTCAGCTCCCTGACCAAGGCCCTTCTCCCCCGATTGCTCAGTTTGGCCGGGCGGCCAGCTCTAGGAAGAGTCTTGGTGGTTGCAAACTACTTCCATTTAAGAATGATGGAGGCCACTGTGTTCTTGGAGACCTTCAATGCTGCAGAAATGTTTTGGTACCCTTCCCCAGATCTGTGCCTCGACACAATCCTGTCTTGGAGCTCTACGGACAATTCCTTCAACCTCATGGCTTTGTATTTGCTCTGACATGCATGTCAACTGTGGGACCTTATATAGACAGGTGTGTGCCTTTCCAAATCATGTCCAGTCAATTGAATTTACCACAGGTGGACTCCAATCAAGTTGTACAAACATCTCAAGGATGATCAATGGAAACAAGATGCACCTGAGCTCAATTTCGAGTCTCATAGCAAAGGGTCTGAATACTTTATACATTTGCAAAAACATCTTTTTTTTTAAATCTAAAAACCTGTTTTCACTTTGTCATTATGGGTCATTGTGTGTAGGTTGATGAGGACATTTTCTTATTTAATCCATTTTAGAATAAGGCTGTAACGTAACAAAATGTGGAAAAAGGGAAGGGGTCTGAATACTTTCCGAAAGCACTGTACATGATGTTGCCATAGTCTAGGACCAATAGGAACGTTGACTGAATAATCTGCTTTCTTCTATTTAGGGAGAGGCAGGACCTATTTCTGTAAAAGAAGCCCATTTTTATTCTCATGAGGAGAGGGTGGAGACACATGCACTGAAAATGTATGCACTCACTAACTGTATGTTGCTCTGGATAAAAGCGTCTGGTAAATGTAATTATAAACATAGTGCTGTGTATAGGAACTAATCAGATGTTGAGATTTTTAATTCAATGTGGCCCATTTTGTTCTTTTTTGTTTTGGTTTATTTGTCCTTTATCCCATTGAGAATAACCATGTGTTTTAGAACAGAGCACTAAAGGCAATATAATAGAGAATATAATATAGATGATTCCTGAGAATAGAACAGAGTAGAGATGTTTTCATTAGAATAGAACAGAGTAGAGATGTTTTCATTAGAATAGAACAGAGTAGAGATGTTTTCATTAGAATAGAACAGAGTAAAGATGTTTTCATTAGAATAGAACAGAGTAGAGATGTTTTCATTAGAATAGAACAGAGTAGATATGTTTCAATAGAACAGAACTGAGATGATTCCTGAGAATAGAACAGAGTAGAGATGTTTTCATTAGAATAGAACAGAGTAGAGATGTTTTCATTAGAATAGAACAGAGTAGAGATGTTTTCATTAGAATAGAACAGAATAGAAATGTTTCAATAGAACAGAACTGAGATGATTCCTGAGAATAGAACAGAGTAGAGATGATTCAATAGAACAGAATATAAATTATTCAATAGAATAGAGTAGAAATGAATAAATAGAACAGAGTAGAAATGTTTCCTGAGAATAGAACAGAGTAGAAATGTTTCCTGAGAATAGAACAGAGTATAAATGTTTCCTGAGAATAGAACAGAGTAGAAATGTTTCCTGAGAATAGAACAGAGTAGAAATGTTTCCTGAGAATAGAACAGTAGAAATGTTTTCTGAGAATAGAACAGAGTAGAGATGTTTCCTGAGAATAGAACAGTAGAAATGTTTCCTGAGAATAGAACAGTAGAAATGTTTGCTGAGAATAGAACAGAGTATAAATGTTTCCTGAGAATAGAACAGAGTATAAATGTTTCCTGAGAATAGAACAGAGTATAAATGTTTTCTGAGAATAGAACAGAGTAGAAATGTTTCCTGAGAATAGAACAGAGTAGAAATGTTTCCTGAGAATAGAACAGAGTAGAAATTTTTTCCTGAGAATAGAACAGAGTAGAAATGTTTCATGAGAATGGAACAGAGTAGAAATGTTTCCTGAGAATAGAACAGAGTATAAATGTTTCCTGAGAATAGAACAGAGTATAAATGTTTTCTGAGAATAGAACAGAGTAGAGATGTTTCCTGAGAATAGAACCGTATAAATGTTTCCTGAGAATAGAACAGTAGAAATGTTTGCTGAGAATAGAACAGAGTAGAAATGTTTCCTGAGAATAGAACAGAGTATAAATGTTTCCTGAGAATAGAACAGAGTATAAATGTTTTCTGAGAATAGAACAGAGTAGAGATGTTTCCTGAGAATAGAACAGTAGAAATGTTTCCTGAGAATAGAACAGTAGAAATGTTTGCTGAGAATAGAACAGAGTAGAAATGTTTCCTGAGAATAGAACAGAGTATAAATGTTTCCTGAGAATAGAACAGAGTAGAGATGTTTCCTGAGAATAGAACAGAGTAGAAATGTTTCCTGAGAATAGAACAGAGTATAGATGTTTCCTGAGAATAGAACAGAGTAGAAATGTTTCCTGAGAATAGAACAGAGTATAAATGTTTCCTGAGAATAGAACAGAGTAGAAATGTTTCCTGAGAATAGAACAGAGTATAAATGTTTCCTGAGAATAGAACAGTAGAAATGTTTCCTGAGAATAGAACAGTAGAAATGTTTGCTGAGAATAGAACAGAGTAGAAATGTTTGCTGAGAATAGAACAGAGTAGAAATGTTTCCTGAGAATAGAACAGAGTATAAATGTTTTCTGAGAATAGAACAGAGTAGAGATGTTTCCTGAGAATAGAACAGTAGAAATGTTTCCTGAGAATAGAACAGTAGAAATGTTTGCTGAGAATAGAACAGAGTAGAAATGTTTCCTGAGAATAGAACAGAGTATAAATGTTTTCTGAGAATAGAACAGAGTAGAGATGTTTCCTGAGAATAGAACAGAGTAGAAATGTTTCC
Organism: Coregonus clupeaformis; assembly: GCF_020615455.1. Lineage (NCBI taxonomy): Eukaryota > Metazoa > Chordata > Actinopteri > Salmoniformes > Salmonidae > Coregonus > Coregonus clupeaformis. The sequence goes on along the minus strand of NW_025535783.1, from coordinate 31,479 downwards.
TGAGAATAGAACAGAGTAGAAATGTTTCCTGAGAATAGAACAGAGTAGAAATGTTTCCTGAGAATAGAACAGAGTATAAATGTTTCCTGAGAATAGAACAGAGTAGAAATGTTTCCTGAGAATAGAACAGAGTAGAAATGTTTCCTGAGAATAGAACAGAGTATAAATGTTTCCTGAGAATAGAACAGAGTATAAATGTTTTCTGAGAATAGAACAGAGTAGAGATGTTTCCTGAGAATAGAACAGTAGAAATGTTTCCTGAGAATAGAACAGTAGAAATGTTTGCTGAGAATAGAACAGAGTAGAAATGTTTCCTGAGAATAGAACAGAGTATTAATGTTTCCTGAGAATAGAACAGAGTATAAATGTTTTCTGAGAATAGAACAGAGTAGAGATGTTTCCTGAGAATAGAACAGTATAAATGTTTCCTGAGAATAGAACAGATTAGAGGTGTGTTGTTGTGTTCTATCACTATGACAGAGAAATTCTCTGGAACTATCTGAGTAGGAGATCAGGATTATAAGGATTACGCCAAAACAACACATGCAGAGGAACTAGATTTGTGCTCCATTGGAAGTTTGGATTGTACACTCACTATACCAATAGAAGACATGTTAATAGGACATTTATGAAATCAAACATTTTATAAAAATATATATATATGAAGTTAGTACATTCAAATTAGTTATTACATTATCTAGATAATACCCTATGCAATATGGCTGCCAGGGCCTTCACTCCTAGTGCCACTGATAAGGGGACACTGAGTCAATACATAAAAGTTGTTGTGGCCGAGTGGTTACGGTGATGGACTAGAAGTCCATTGGGATCTTCCAGTGCAGGTTTGAGTCCTGCTGACAATGGTTTTATGTTTTGTCAGCTCCTGGGAAGATCCCTGGCCTCTGCAGATGCTGTCTACCCCCACTATTACCCCCACCACCACCTCCCCCTTTGCTATTTTCACTGTAGGCAGAGAAATACTCTGCAACTGTCTGAGTTAAACCGTCAAGAATCAACGTCACCACAGGATTACACAGATAACAAAAACCCAGATACAGAATGAAATCCCCTGGAATTGCGGACGGTTGGAAGTTTGGAATATACACAGTTAGCCAGAGATTGGCTAGCCTTCCATTCATCCAGAGAAGCCTCCACTCATCCAGGTGAGAAATCTAAAGACAGGTTTATCATGTCTTCCCACGAACTTCTTAGGAACTATTAGTCATTCATACAGTTTAATTAAAAGTGGTATCAAAGCCAATGCCAATGTGTGTGTGTGTGTGTGTGTGTGTGTGTGTGTGTGTGTGTGTGTGTGTGTGTGTGTGTGTGTGTGTGTGTGTGTGTGTGTGAGTGTGAGTGTGTGTGTGGGTGTGTACGTGTGTGGGTGTGGTGTTACAGTGTGTCTGCAGGCATGTGTGCATGTGTGTTTTCCTACATGTGTCATTTTATTCCGATGAATCACCTGAGCATGTCGCGCCCTCTTTCCCCAGAGTGCAACAACAACATACCTTCACATAAAAACAGAGAGAAAGCTAGAAAGAGAATGAGACAGAGACATGGGAGAGAGAGGGGGAGAGAGGGGGGGAGAGAGGGGGGAGAGGGGAGTGAGAGAGGGAGAGAGGGGGGGAGAGAGGGGGAGAGAGGGGGAGAGAGCGGGGGAGAGAGAGGGGGATAGGGGGTTAAAAAAAAACATTATTACCCCAGAGTTTAAATATTTTATCATTGATTCTGGGCTAAATTTCCTGTGTGTGTGTGTGTGTGTGTGTGTGTGTGTGTGTGTATGCTGGAGGGGGTGGGTGTAACATAACATTTGCTACAGTACATGAAATCTGCTCCCATTAATGCCTACTCTATAATTCAAATGTGAAGATGCACAGAAGAAGCCATAACACACACACATACACACACACACACACACATTATTATTCTGTAGCTATGGGTGACATAATATTTCCCCAATACTAACCGTCAGCTTACCAAATCAACCTTCCACTGGCATAGAGTTACTCAAATGAATACAGTTGATGACTCACATATACTATACCATATCCATAAACAGTAGACTGTAGACTGAGTATACAAAACACTAAGGACACCGGCTCATTCCATGACTGATGAATCCAGGTGAAAGCTATGATCCCTTATTGATGTCACTTGTTAAATCCACTTCAATCAGTGTAGATGAAGGGGAGGAGACAGGTTAAAGAAGGATTTTTAAGCCTTGAGACAATTGAGACATGGATTGTGTATGTGTGCCATTCAGAGGGTGAATGGGCAAGACAAAATATTCAAGTGCCTTTGAATGGGGTATGGTAGTAAGTGCCAGGCGCACTGGTTTGAGTGTGTCAAGAACTGCAATCACTGCTGGGTTTTTCACGCTCAACAGTTTCCCTATATGTATAAAGAATGGTCCACCACCCAAAGGACATCCAGCCAACTTGACGCAACTGTGGGAAGCATTGGAGTCAACATGGGCCAGCATCCCTCCGGAATGCTTTCGATACCTTGTAGAGTCCATGCCCTGACTAATTGAGGCTGTTCTGAGGGCAAAAAAGGGGGGTGCAACTCAATATTTAGAAGGTGTTCATAATGTTTTGTGCATAGCTGATGCGTGAAAGTGGAGGGCGCCATCATGTGGTAAGTGTTTCACATGCAATTCGAGTTTGGTAGACAGGGGAGGTGCCTTTGACATGAGCTGAGGAAAACTACCGTTGTCGACAGGATAAGCTGCGGGGAAAAATCGCAATAGATTTCTAGTCCATCGCCTTAACCACTCGGCCACGACTGCACCAACAGTCAGTATCTCCTCCATCTAGGCTATACTAGAAGTAACTTCTGGCTAATTTAACTATTGTAATAACTTTTCATTTATACTATAATAAAGTGTTTAATTCATTTAACTGTCCGTTTATTATTATTGTTATTTAGGTATTATCAAACGCAATATGAAGTTTACTACATTATTACATTGATCAAATTATTTTATCAACAGGTTATTTTTTTACTACCAAGCAGCATGACTCATAATGACTTCCCAGTGACAGACGGGCGCTAAAGTCTTGTCAGAAGTGCGATTCGAACCCACGCCTCCAGGGGAGACTGCGACCTGAACAGAGTTCCTTTGACTGCTCGCCCGTTCTGACTCCAAACGGACTTCACGAGGTCCTAACTTTTAGATTCTTATGTACTCCGACCACCAAAAAAATTAAATAATAAACACCCCGGTAGTCTAATAAAACACTGTAATTGCTCAAACATGCAAACAATGTTCCCATAGATACCACAAAAACAATGATTTCCTGCGAAGCGTCCAGTTACTCAAGTGGTTATCAAACACTATGTTGTTATTCCTGTTTGAAGAGAGGGGAAAGATCCTGGAGATTGAAGTTGTCCTCTGAATTTATTTCGTAGCCTAATGTTCGCTATCTTTTATTGTGAAGTGTGTTGTGATTTTACAAATGCACATGAAATGAAGTTTGATCAATAAAGTTTCACAGGGCAGCCTTTCTTTATCCCTCTCTCTCTTTCTCCCTCTCCTACTCCCTCTCTCTGTCTCTCTCCCTCTCTCTGTCTCTCTCCTACTCTCTCTCTCTCTCTCTCTCTCTCTCTCTCTCTCTCCCTCTCCTATCCCTCTCTCTCTCTCCCTCTCCTACTCCCTCTCTCTGTCTCTCTCCCTCTCTCTGTCTCTCTCCCTCTCCTATCCCTCTCTCTGTCGCTCTCCCTCTCCTACTCCCTCTCTCTCTCTCTCTCTTTCCCTCTCCTACCCCCCCTCTCTCTCTCTCTCTCTCTCTCTCGCTCTCTCGCTCTCTCCCTCTCTCTCTCTCTCTCTCTCTCTCTCTCTCTCTCTCTCTCTCTCTCTCTCTCTCTCTCTCTCCCTCTCCCTCTCCTACTCCCTCTCCCTGTCTCTCTCCCTTTCCTACTCCCTCTCTCTATCTCTCTCCCTCTCCTACTCCCTCTCTCTGTCTCTCTCACTCTCCAACTACCTCTCTCTGTCTCTCTCCCCCCTCTCCTTCTCTCTCTCCCCTCTTTCTCTCATACTGTACCATTTTACATGTTGACATACAGAGAGAGAGACAGAGAGAGAGAAAGAGAGAGAGAGAGAGAAATATATAAATAGAGAGAGAGAGATGTATCATGATATGAAGATCGTTCGACATGTATGCAGATTGACAGATGGCTGGTAAGAATCTCTCTCTCTGTCTCTAGGTTGATCTCTCTGATTGGCCTGTATCTGTTGTGCTATGGAGCCTCTCTCCACTGTAACCTCATTGGCTTTCTCTACCCAGCGTACCTCTCGTAAGTAAAGAGGGCCTAAAAGCGTTAAAAAATATATATATTTCATTATTTCATTAATTAATCCATTAATCACCTGTCCTGTCATCCAATCAGAATCCAGACCATAGAGAGTAAGAAGAAAGATGATGACACTCAGTGGTTGACTACGGATTCTTCAGTGTCACCGAGGCTTTCTCTGACATCTTCCTCTCCTGGTTCCCCTTCTACTACGCTGCCAAGGCACCAAAGTGTGTGTGTGTGTGTGTGCGTGCGAGCGTGTGTGTGTCTGTCTGTGTGTCTGTGAAGGTGTGTGAGTAGTTGGACCTGTTGAGGAAGCAGGCTACACTGTAATGGCACAAACATGCAAACAATGTTCCCATAGTTACCACAAAAACACTGATTTCCTGCAAAGCATCCAGTTACTCAAGTGGTTATCAAACACTATGTTGTTATTCCTGTTTGAAGAGAGGGGAGAGATCCTGGAGATTTGAAAAAATGTTTGTTATCAAATTAAACATGTGCCATTTATGATAGAATGCCAAAATAGATTACAATTTTACACTACCCAAAAGGCACTTTTTGTGGATTGACACTTTTAATTATTTCTCAGTGGTGAGGAAATCAGAAATGCAAACATAGATTTTCTTTGATTGATTCATTGTGAGGAGGTGTGAATGAAGGAGTCAGGCGCAGGAGGTAAAACACCAAAATCCAGAGTTTATTCCGTTTACATCAATAAAACGCACCAAGTATCAAAACGAAACTATCACAAGGGAAATATTCCACCTTGGCAATATAATAATAATATGCCATTTTGCAGACGCTTTCATCCAAAGCGACTTACAGTCATGCGTGCATACATTTTTTGTGTATGGGTGGTCCCGGGGATCGAACCCACTACCTTGGCATTACAAGCGCTGTGCTCTACCAGCTGAGCTACAGAGGTAGAGCACGGCAATAACAAATGGAAGAGTAGCTCAACCGAGCTACTCGCTCTCACAAAGAAACAATCACTCACAAAGACAAGGGGAACAGAGGGAACACTTATACACATACTAATTAGGGGAATGAGCACCAGGTGTGTGTGATTGACAAGACAAGACATGACAAGTGGAGTGATGAGAATGGGATCGGCAGTAGCTAGTAAGCCGGTGACGACGAACGCCGAAACCTGCCCGAACAAGGAGGGGAGGCAGCCTCGGCGGAAGTCGTGACATTCATTGACTCATTTAATATATTTAAACATTTAAATAAACATGTAATATCTAGAAATTCATTTTCATTATCCCCCATGTAGACATAATTGTTTTGACCTGAGATTCAGCAGATGAATACATCTGACTCTTTCAGGTTGTTATTAACACCACCCATAAGGTTTGCACCGCAGCGATGAGCGTGAGATATGGCTTGACAACGTAATTAGGAGTACAGCGACATCTTCCATTCCTGGATTGAGGTAAGTTTTCAAGCCATGTCTCTCACGCTCGTCACTGCGGTACAAATATTATGGGTGGTTTTCGTTTCAACCTGAGAGAGTCAGATGTATTTACTGCTTAATCTCAGGTCAAAGCAATTCTGGCTGCATTTCTGAGTGCATGTAATTCAGTTTCACTGACATATAGTGGGGAAAAAAAGTATTTAGTCAGCCACCAATTGTGCAAGTTCTCCCACTTAAAAAGATGAGAGAGGCCTGTAATTTTCATCATAGGTACACGTCAACTATGACAGACAAAATGAGAAAAAGAAATCCAGAAAATCACATTGTAGGATTTTTTATGAATTTATTTGCAAATTATGGTGGAAAATAAGTATTTGGTCAATAACAAAAGTTTCTCAATACTTTGTTGTATACCCTTTGTTTACAATGACACAGGTCAAATGTTTTCTGTAAGTCTTCACAAGGTTTTCACACACTGTTGCTGGTATTTTGGCCCATTCCTCCATGCAGATCTCCTCTAGAGCAGTGATGTTTTGGGGCTGTCGCTGGGCAACATGGACTTTCAACTCCCTCCAAAGATTTTCTATGGGGTTGAGATCTGGAGACTGGCTAGGCCACTCCAGGACCTTGAAATGCTTCTTACGAAGCCACTCCTTCGTTGCCCGGGCGGTGTGTTTGGGATCATTGTCATGCTGAAAGACCCAGCCACGTTTCATCTTCAATGCCCTTGCTGATGGAATGAGGTTTTCACTCAAAATCTCACGATACATGGCCCCATTCATTCTTTCCTTTACACGGATCAGTCATCCTGGTCCCTTTGCAGAAAAACAGCCCCAAAGCATGATGTTTCCACCCCATGCTTCACAGTAGGTATGGTGTTGTTTGGATGCAACTCAGCATTCTTTGTCCTCCAAACACGACGAGTTGAGTTTTTACCAAAAAGTTATATATTTTGGTTTCATCTGACCATATGACATTCTCCCAATCCTCTTCTGGATCATCCAAATGCACTCTAGCAAACTTCAGACGGGCCTGGACATGTACTGGCTTAAGCAGGGGGACACGTCTGGCACTGCAGGATTTGAGTCCCTGGCGGCGTAGTGTTTTACTGATGGTAGGCTTTGTTACTTTGGTCCCAGCTCTCTGCAGGTCATTCACTAGGTCAACCCGTGTGGTTCTGGGATTTTTGCTCACCGTTCTTGTGATCATTTTGACCCCACGGGGTGAGATCTTGCGTGGAGCCCCAGATCGAGGGAGATTATCAGTGGTCTTGTATGTCTTCCATTTCCTAATAATTGCTCCCACAGTTGATTTCTTCAAACCAAGCTGCTTACCTATTGCAGATTCAGTCTTCCCAGCCTGGTGCAGGTCTACAATTTTGTTTCTGGTGTCCTTTGACAGCTCTTTGGTCTTGGCCATAGTGGAGTTTGGAGTGTGACTGTTTGAGGTTGTGGACAGCTGTCTTTTATACTGATAACAAGTTCAAACAGGTGCCATTAATACAGGTAACGAGTGGAGGACAGAGGAGCCTCTTAAAGAAGAAGTTACAGGTCTGTGAGAGCCAGAAATCTTGCTTGTTTGTAGGTGACCAAATACTTATTTTCCACCATAATTTCCAAATAAATTCATAAAAAATCCTACAATGTGATTTTCTGGAAAAAAAATCTCAATTTGTCTGTCATAGTTGACGTGTACCTATGATGAAAATTACAGGCCTCTCTCATCTTTTTAAGTGGGAGAACTTGCACAACTGGTGGCTGACTAAATACTTTTTTCCCCACTGTATTGTGTGATCCTGTTTGTAAAACAGGTCAGATTTTTTTAGTATGGATTCAGTTCCACCAAGGATGGCGAGCCGTCCGAACCCAGGACATTCGTAAGAAGATTTGCATGCGAAGATCTATTTTTCCTTTTCCTTGGAGGACACTGAATGTGCACTGCCATACTATGGTGTGGTAGGATTCTTTGTTGCAAGACATCATTGCACCATACATTGCAGTGGGACTGTCATAAGCACATACCACATTTAAACACCTTACAGTGTTTATTGATATGCACAGTCACTCACATTTGATTCCATCTCAAAGTGGTTAATAAGTCGGTATTTGTGAATTGAGTTGTGTTTTTCGGTGGATTCATGTTTATTGTATTTGTATTGAACATTGAAAGCTGAGGCAGGATATATGGCCGATACCTAAATCTATTGTACTGTTGATGTAATGAATTCATATTGATCTCATTGTACAAATTTCACATATCAATATTTACTAAAGGTGAATATTTTTATTTATTTACAAAATACAAGCCGGCATTCTTTTCCTAAATTATTCAGTTGTGTGGTCTTCATTTCACCATAATGCTCCAGAGTCCAGTATGAACCTAACTGGTCCAATAGAGATTAAGATTAAGCTTACATTTACAATAGCCCATAGTGTTAAGCAATTGTTAGATGGGGGAGGGTACCAAAAAATGTCTGCAGCATTGAAGGTCCCCAAGAACACAGTAGCCTCCATCATTCTTAAATGATGCTGTAGGGATGTTTTTCAGCAGCAGGGACTGGGAGACTTGTCAGGATCGAGGGAAAGATGAACGGAACAAAGTACAGAGAGATCCTTGATGAAAACCTGCTCCAGAGCGCTCAGGACCTCAGACTGGGGCGAAGGTTCACCTTCCAACAGGAAAATAACCCTAAGCACACAGCCAAGACAACGCAGGAGTGTCTTCGGGACAAGTCTCTAAATGTCCTTGAGTGGCCCAGCCAGAGCCCGGACTTGAACCAGATAAACATCTCTGGAGAGACCTGAAAATAGCTGTGCAGAGACACTCCCCATCCAACCTGATAGAGCTTGAGAGGATCTGGGAGAAACTCCCCAAATACAGGCGTGCCAAGCTTGTAGTGTCATATCCAAGAAGACTCTAGGCTGTAATTGCTGCCAAAGGTGCTTCAACAAAGTACTGAGTACATCGTCTGAATACTTATGTAAAAATTCTGTTTTTGCTTTGTCATTATGGGGCATTGTGTGTAGATTGATGAGGGGGAAAAAACAATTCAATCAATTTTAGAATAAGGCTGTAAGGTAACAAAATGTGGAAAAAGTGAAGGGGTCTGAATACTTTCCGAATGCACTGTATACATTTTATTATCCAAGAATAGAATCAATGGTTCAATAACTGAAATGATCATTATTCCCAGATCCCAGACTGTAGCTTTAAGCTTAAACTGCTGCCCCGTAGCTACTGTATGTTACCTATCAATTCAAGATGAAACTGTTACATTGCCATACTGACTAATAAAACTCACATTGCACTGACAAAATGTTAGCCAACTTTTGGCTAGCTCTCTCTCTAACGGTACATCAACTGGCGAAAGCTAGCCACGTTCATTTACTTCTGAAATGGGACAAAACAAAGGCTACAAAATATTTCCATACAAACTAAAGCTGTTAGCGATATGAGGTGGCTAGTATTACTGTCTGACAGATAACTAAAGGCTAGAGCTGACCTGGCTGTGGTAGCTACTAACTAGTGTAGCTTATTCATTCAACTCAGCCAAGAGGGGATGAAACATTAGCTAACGTTACATATCAGTTACAATACTAACTCAGCAATGCGAATAAACACTAGGTTTTTTTTCTTCTGTTAAGTTAAACAGCAGTTACCTTTCCAGCTACATCAGTCAACTAAATAGTAGCCAGTTTCTGCTCTGCTTGCTTTTACAACTCGGTGAAAGAGCGCAACACAAACATACTGAACTATGCTCAACTCTCCTGTGCTGTTCCAGCCAGCCTTCCAGAAGCTTTGCTTTCACAGAGCCTGTCAGCCAGCTCTGTGGTGTCCGCATGGTCCTAAAGCATACCGTTGCTTCTTTTTGTGTCACATTGCAATAAATAAACTGGGGGGGGGGGACAAAAATGCAATTTCAGAATGTGGGGGGGAAATGACCCCCGTCCCCAGTGAAAGTTGAGCCCCTGCTACACTCCAAAGTTTCAATTCATGAATCTGTGAGAGAACATATAGGCCTAGGCGATGCTGTTGGTTCATTGATTGTCCTGCAATAGTGAATTTGTATTTGATTTTGAATAGCCTAGTAATAGGGAATTTTGTATATTTTCATAATTATTAGGGTGACACATTAGGCTACCTTTAGCTACAGAATATCTCACCACCGTGCGTTTTCTTGTCCTCCCCTCTCTCCTTCATTACGTTCTCAAGTGCACAGAGAGAGGAGCTGTCATCAGTTTAAGGAAATATGTTTGGTTGTGAAAACATGTTACTATCGATGTTCCCAAACAGATTTCACTTGGTTTCCCAAATTAAGCACTTGGTAGCTACAGGAACAGGTTTGGGGAGCCCATGGCATACAATGTTTGGGGGGAATATCACCTGCCGCGCAGCGAGAGAGTGCATGCTCCTCAAACAGTGGTTGATGCATGGAGTGAAATAACCGGAGTAGCCTACGCAAACAAACAGGCAGGAAAGCGGCTTCCATTCCATTCACTATTTGAGTGCATAGACGGATGACATGTATTTGTTTCCCCTGCCCCTATTCCTGCCCATTTGATAATGGGCCATTCTAAATCGAAACTAATTTAACATATTAGTAAAGACAATATTCAATTGAGGATAGTCTGATGATAATATGATCACTTGATGAGAGAACAGTGTGTGCTACCTGAGGCAGGCTTATTCTCAAATCATCAATAGCCTATAGTCCCATTATGCGGCCCATATATGTTTTGATTTCTAAGACATTCTAAGGTTTGTATAATTAACAACTAAAGTTGCCAAATAACTCTAAATCTAGGGTAGTCTGTAGGATCTGTTTGAAATTATCACTTTTATGCTCAACATATTCTTCATATGGGCACTCACTCCTGAAATGGGAAAAATATCCTTTCTATTTTATTCAGTTAAGTTCAATTATATTATTCTTACTATAATAAAATCATATAACACTGCTCTTATAATTATATATTGTCTGCTAAATGAACAAGCCTACAGCATGCCACATAGCCAGACAACATACAGTAATAGGCCAACTCATATTCTGTTAATCTGAAATACATTTTATTCATATCATAATGTTTCTTTAGACCTACCTAAAATATATATGGGTGGAGGCCTGGAGATGCTAAACATGTTTATGTCAATGAACAGTCAATTACCGTGAGACCGGCAGGCTTTAGCATGACAATAACAGACTGACAATTTCATGACCACCACCGTTTCATTGGCGGGACCATCTCCCCACATAAGTACTGTGGTGTTATGAGAAATGTATTATGTGTTAATGAGTTTAGATTTAAAATGGTTGCAAATAGCCAATGGGATTTGTATGCAGGAGTTGAGTTATTTGAATTAACAAATGACAATGGGATTTCCATTCTTGCATTGAAGTGATTGGATTACGAGATGCAAGGGTGGGAAAAGTTCAATGATGTATTGGGGAGTTGGGCTGAAGACACTGTAGAGAGTAGTTGATTGGAATGTGATAAGGAGAACATGAAATAAATCAGTTCTGGTTATTATAAGTACGCTTCGGAGTCTTCAGTAAAATAACCCAGCATCTTAGGATGCAACAACTGGCGACGAGGATAACGGAATTCTGAGGCAAAATCCTCAGACTGCTGATGACCAACTGAGGGAACGAGCTAAAAAGTTAGATTAACTGGTCAGCTGGAAAGAAAAGGCGCGTGGGCTAATGAGAGCCATGGCACTTTTCAGTAGTGAGACCGGTTTGTGTTTCCAGGAGGCTAACGAGAGCTTCAGCACATATGAGGAGAGATTTTTGGAGGCCATTTTTTGGAGGCCAACGAGATAGCTGACGACCGAAGAAGAGCGGTGTTTCTATCAGTCGTGGGTTCAAAGACGTTTACGCTGCTGAAAGATTTGGTAGCGCCGAAGAAGCCGGGAGAGGCTAGCTTCCAGGAGCTAATTTCAGCTCTGAGAGACTTTTATGTGCCAAAACGGAACGTGTTGAGCGAGAGGTATGTTTTTCGGAATAGGAAACAGTTGGCGGGAGAGACGTTAGCTGAGTATATAGCATCGCTAAAGGGACTGGCGGCTACATGTGAGTTTGGGGCTGCACTAGATGTAACGATCCCGGCAGTCTGAGTCGGGTCCTGTCTGTGGACTAGTTGTTATGTTCGTGATCTCCAGTTTCCCGAGGGTTCTGGAACGCTCCGGGGAGCTCTCTTGATTTCCGCACCTGCATCCCATCAGCAATCTGCACACCTGGTCCTGATCATCACCCTTCTTAGGCTCTGGCCTAACATCCATTCCCTGCCGGATCGTTAGCCATGAACAGTAGGTTTACCAGAGTATCAGTCTTAGAGCCTAGCGTTAGTTTTGTTGTTTTTGCACCTTGTTGGTTTGTTGCTTACTTACCCCCGTTTTGTTCCATCTGCAGTCACCCGTCCGGAACCTTCATCCAACCTCTGCCTGGTGGTCGGCGGCTGCCGACCCAGGATGGGATCAACCACTGCACCCCCAACAACTAATCAACGCCGCCCGCTCTGTTCCCTGGATTATTCAGCATCACTCTTGAACTTGTAAATAAACACTCACCTTCGTTTCAACTTACCTTGTCCTGGTCTGCTTCTGGGTTCTGGCTTAGCAACTCGTGACACTAGAGGAGCAGCTGAGGGACCAGCTAGTTTATGGAGTTGCCAGTAAGGAGCTGCGGGACAAGATGTTAAGCACGGCATACGGGGAGAATTTAACATGGGCAAAAGTATTGGACATTGTCAACAACTTTGAGTGCACAGCCCAGAGTATGCAGAAATTCCAGCAGACACCGTCTCAGCTGAGAACGGATCAGTTGACCACTAAACGGGAGGGGCATCGACCCGGATCCTCCAGGGAGAAACAGTGGATGTCAGACCAGAGGGGGGAGACGTCAAAGCCCTGTTTTCGCTGTTTGGGGACAGGACATTCACAGCAGACTTGCCGCTACAAGGAGTTCCAATGCAGAGTGTGCCAGAAGACTGGACATCTTGAAAGGGCTTGCAGGGGAAGAGTATCTGCGGGGAACAGCGCGTTTTCTAAGCAACGCTCTCAACGCACTCTAATCCAGTGAAGGGGACACGCTACTTGACGACAGATCAAGTTGAGGAGGCAGAACTGCTATTGCCTGCAGGGTCCAGCACAGTCGGAAATCACCAGTCAGAAAAGGACTTGGGACTTCTTACTGTGTGTAGTGATCGTGAGTATGTGAAACCATATATGGTCATGGTGAGATGTAACTGGGAAAAGATAAAGATGGAGGTAGATACTGGGGCTGCCATGTTTATTATCTCAGAGAAGCTGTACAACAACAGATTTAAGAAGCATAAACTGCAACCATGTGATGTTGTTTTGAGAACTTACTCAGCTCAGCCTATTCAGTTATTGGGAAAGCTGGAGGTTAAAGTGAAATGTGGCGATCAGGTGTTACCACTACCCCTATTAGTGTCAAAAGGGAAGGGTCCTACACTAATGGGGAGAAACTGGATTCAGCACCTAAAATTAGATTGGTCTAGAGTGAACCATGTGTCAGACCCAGTTGCACAGCTGTACGATAAATATGCTGAGGTGTTTAGTGGTGAAATGGGTGTGGTAAAGGGAGTTAAAGCCAAAATCCAAGTGTCAGAGAAAGCTGTTCCAAAGTTTTGTAAGGCTAGACCTGTGCCTTACGCACTCAGATAGGCAGTAGACAAACAGCTTACAGAGCTAGAAAAACAAGGAGTGATCACACCCATAGAATATAGTGAATGGGCAGCACCTATAGTTTGCGTTCCAAAGACAAATGGGGATGTCAGAATATGTCATGATTACAAGGTGACTGTAAATGCATGGGTGGATGTGGACCAGTACCTCTTACCAAAGACCCAGGACTTGTTTGCTACTCTATCCGGGGGTAAACAGTTCACAAAGTTAGACCTTACACAGGCCTACCAGCAAGTGGAAGTAGATCAAGAGTCAAAGCATTTCCTGACAATAAACACGCTCAAGGGATTATTCCAGATGAATAGACTGTTTTATGGAGTATCAAGCACTCCAGCTATATTCCAACGTATTATGGACCAGGTCTTACAGGGTTTACCTGGGGTTGTGTGCTTTCTGGATTACATTCTTATCACAGGGAAATCGTCAGAGGACCACTTACAGAACGTAGAAGCAGTGTTACAGAGGCTGCAAGAGCGTGGGTTAAGAGTAAACCGGGACAAGTGTGCATTTTTTCAGTCTAGCGTCACTTACTTAGGTCACAGGATAGACGAACAGGGGCTACATCCAGTGCAGGACAAGACTGAAGCCATAGCAAAGGATCCAGTGCCAACGAATGTGACAGCGCTCAGAGCATATCTGGCTTTACTTACCTACTATGGCAAGTTCATGGAGAATCTCTCTACTCTCATCAAACCTATGACAGAGCTCTTACAGAAAGATAGACCTTGGGTGTGGTCAGAACAATGTCAGCAGGCATTTGAAACAACGAAGACGCAACTGTCTTCCTCCTCAGTGTTAGTGCACTACGACCCTCACATGCCAGTAATATTGGCTTGTGATGCCTCACCATATGGGGTGGGTGCAGATAGCAATCCAAACTATCGAGTGTCATTTTTAGATGTGGTACCCATTTTAGCTAAAGACATAGCCAGGGAAACTACCAAGGACAAGGGTTTGGCTAAAGTGAAGCACTTCACACTTACAGGGTGGCCTAACCATGTTACTGATCCTGAACTAAAGCCTTATTGGGTGATGAGCTCACTGTAGAAAGTGATTGTGTGTTATGGGGTATGAGAGCGGTGGTGCTGGCTACTCTACAGAGGAACCTACTGAAGGAGCTACATGAAAACCACTGGGGCATGGTAAAAATGAAAGCTCTTGCAAGGAGCCATTTTTGGTGGCCCAGGTTAGACTCAGACATAGAATACATGGTAAGGAAATGCCAGGTGTGTCAGTCTACTAGACATATGCCTAAACTTGCACCAGTGCATCCTTGGAAATGGCCTGAGAGGCCCTGGCAGCGCATCCATATCGATTTTGCTCAAAAGGGAAAGCACCAGTTCTTAGTAGTTACGGATGCATACTCACGCTGGCCAGAAGTAAACTGTATGGGTAATATTTCAGCTACAGCCACTGTAGAGACACTCCGGGGAATGTTCTCAGCCTACGGGTTAATTGAGGAGTGTGTTTCAGACAATGGGCCGCAGCTGGTGTCAAAAGAGATGGAGACATTCTTCCAGTTGAATGGGGTGAAACACATCAAGTCGGCTCTGTCTCATGCAGCTTCAAATGGCGCAGCAGAGCGACTTGTACAGAATCTAAAACAGGCTCTAGAGAAGGGCAAGTCATCAGGACGGTCTGTACAGCATAGTGTGGTTAACTTTCTGTTTGTCTACAGGAATACGCCACATGCCACAACTGGAAAAACTCCAGCAGAGTTGTTCCTAAAAAGACAGGTTAGAACAAGATTATCACTGGTTAAACCCAGCTTTTCAGCTGACATGCAGTATAAGATACAGGACAAGGGGGTGGGCAAGCGTTGTTTCTTTCAGTCGGAACAAAGTGCCGGGGAGGAGAGAGAGAGAAATGGGTACCCGGGGTTGTGAAAAGGGTACTTGGTCCTGTAACCTACTTGGTGCAGACTGAGGGAAAATTGTTTAAGAAGCATGTGGATCAAATTATGATGCAACACAATGAAAGAGAAGACCTGAATGTGTCAGAGTGGAACATCTCTGATTGGGACTTGGACACCACGACTGTGACGGGCACGAATGCAGAGACACACATTGTGCCAGGCCGTGAGCCTGAGGGTCCAGAGCATCATGAGATCAGGGTCAGAAGGCCTCCGGACCGATTGGATCAGTAAACAGGTTGTATATGAGTTGATAAGTGAAAAACTGTTTTGGAAAACCCATGATGTTCATCAAGGATGTTATCAGAGGAAGTGAGCATTTCCGGGGAGGAGTGTGGTGTATTGAGAAATGTATTATGTGTTAATGAGTTTAGATTTAAAATGGTTGCAAATAGCCAAAGGGATTTGTATGCAGGAGTTGAGTTATTTGAATTAACAAATGACAATTGGATTTCCGTTCTTGCATTGAAGTGATTGGATTACGAGATGCAAGGACGGGAAAAGTTCAACGATGTATTGGGGAGTTGGGCTGAAGACACTGTAGAGAGTAGTTGATTGGAATGTGATAAGGAGAACATGAAATAAATCAGTTCTGATTATTATAAGTACGCTTCGGAGTCTTCAGTAAAAGAACCCAGCATCTTAGGATACAACAAGTACATTCACAAGCTCACCTGGAAATCACCTGATGGTAAAACCATAAACAAAATTGACCATATTACCATTAATGGTAAGTGGTGCAGGTCACAATACAGGATGTTAGAGCTTACCGATCACTGCCTACTCACTACCACCATCCAGCTCACGCTCAAAAGGCCAGTGCAGGAAACAACTGGACATTGCAAAAACCAAGTGTCCAAAGAAGAACAAGGACTATGTTGTGGAGCTAAAATACTGAACAAAACAAACTAAAATGTGATACCATCAAGACCACATTTTGAAACAGCTAAAAAAAGGTCCTGGGCTTCAAACAGAAGGGGGCTAAAGAATGGATAACACCTGGTGTATGGCAGACCACTGAGGAGAGGAAACAATTAAAATTAAGACTATTAAACACCAGGTCACCTTCAGGGACAGGCCCAGGTAGCCTACAAGGTAGTGTGGTGTCCAAGACAACGATGCTGATCTCTGCTGTGATGATAAGAAGTCAGCTTACACTGTACTTTGATTATAAAGGTTTATTTGTATCAAAGATCACAGTATCAATTTATCTGCAGAATATCTGGAGAATAACGGCCCAATCTGTTCATGTGTTATTTCTCCCCGTCCTTTGTTCAAAACAGGGTATTTATATCCTATGTAACATAATATGGCGTGATTTTATTAGACCAATCCCCGGCCTCTACAT
Organism: Coregonus clupeaformis; assembly: GCF_020615455.1. NCBI lineage: Eukaryota > Metazoa > Chordata > Actinopteri > Salmoniformes > Salmonidae > Coregonus > Coregonus clupeaformis. Next base: position 14,799 of record NW_025535783.1, on the reverse strand, counting down.
AACCGACTCTCCTCTATTCCAAGAAACCTATGTAGTAATGCTTTCCAGATGTTTCAGCAGAGCAGAGCCAAGTTCCTCTAACACACCATTTGCAAACGTCAGCAAAATCATAAACTGTTTAGATACTACATATTTCCCCCCTTCGAGACTAATTAAGTCTCGAAAACAAAAAGAATAGGATTATGACAAATAAAAATTTTTGTTCTTGAGTAACTTCATCAATAAACCAAAAGTTATGGAGAGTAAACACATGTTTATATAGACACATTTTTGTATGGAGTGTAAATAAATTGTTATAGAACGTAAATAAATTGTTATGGAGTGTAAATAAATTGTTATGGAGTGTAAGAGCGAAAAACCTGTCTGGCAGCTTTCATTCCAAATATCCATCAATCAGTCAAGACAGGAAAATTCTCTCACGGCCCCTCTGCCCCAGGCGACCACCTAAGAACTCCAGATCAATTTATAAATCTTTATCAATGCATTTTAAGCCATGATGCAATTGAATACACATGAAAACCTCAGCAAACAAAATACAATAAAAAATGTCCACATTCAGGCTGGTCGACCCATCGGACCCTCCTGTGGATTCTCTCTGTCCTTGCCTAGACCCAATATCCCTAAGCTTCAACGAAATAAACAAAAACATCTGAGGTCCCCACATGTACCCAACAACAGAAAACATAATTCTTCAAAACATTAATACAGGAAGAATATAACACAAATTATGTATTACACATGCAAATATGTCTATATATCATTGCAGACACTGGAATGTAGTCCACTACACTTCATCTCCTCAGCAGTGTCGACTTCCAATGAAACGTTGATGATGGAATCTGAACATTTCCACACCTTCCTTGTTCCACTTCCTCCGGTCCATTCATATTGTCCATGTTTGAGTATTTGAATCCCCTCTACACATTCCCCCATATGCTTCTGGAAGAAAAGAAAACACCAAACAGTATATTTTGCAAAACAACACATGCAAATTAAAACATTAATATCAGCAATAATATAAGAATGATATATAAAATGATATATACGATGAATCACATCCCATTTCCCCCCTTTGATTCATAAGAAAATACTAAATATCACAATAATATGTAAAGACGTAAAAAAATGATCGGATTATTCAAAATGGATATCTATCCATCAATACTCCATCCAGTCCCACTTGTTTATCTCCATCTAGATCAGTAACAGTTAACAACGGCATCTGAGTGTTGTCCCCAGGCATCACAACTCCAACCCATCTCAATATCATAGCCTTCGCAAAAGTCAGTAACAAAGTACAAAAGCAAAACATCACACACAGCGCTACAAGAGCTGCTACTAAAATCTGAACTATCACTGCTCCCACTGGGCCTAACTGATCTTGCAACCAAGCCTTTGCTGACCATCCAGCTCCTTCAGATCGACCAAATGCATCCCTTATAGTCTTCAATGCATCTATAACACTAGTGATATTATCGGAACTATCAGGGATCAAAGAATATCAATCATCCCCCGTCAAGTTCATAGCCAAACATAAGCCACCTTGTTTGGCTAAAATATAGTCAAGAGCCATGTCATGTTTCAACAGCGTCAGTCTGTGACTTCTTTGAGTATTTGACAGAAGATTAAACCCTCGTATCGTTTCATTTGCAAAGCCCTGCAAAGTTTAGGTAATATTATCAATGTGATCTGCCAAAAATTTTACACCATACCATGGAAAAAGTCCAAGTCCCCACTTCTCTCCTAGACTTATCCTCCAATGGTAGGATTCCAAACTATGAAATTGCGCCATTTCCCTTTTCACCCTATTTCCAGACCTAGAATCAGATTTAGCAGTGTCTGGTGCCTTCCCCTTTTGAATGGTATAAATCTCATATGGAAGATTCAACGTCGACATGTAACAACATCCTGTCCATCCATAGGGTAAGAATATATATGCTTTATCACCACAAACCCACCAAATATCTCGAAAATTCCCAATAGTCACATTGCCAGGCAAAAGCTGATCTTTTACCATCAAAGTCCTGCTGTTCTTACTAAATGGAACATGAAAAGTTACTTTATATGTCTCATCACTAACCTTACGTTCATGCTTACCCAAAGTCATCATATAATCATCACAATCTGATATTCCCATAAACATACCCGGTCCATCATATGTTTTATTTGAACAAAAACAGCTTTTAGCCCTCACGGGTTTCACCTCCAATGCTTCAGGAATCGCTGTTAACTGATTTTCCTTCCGATCTAACAAATTCACATAGGGTAATTCATTTAACCAAGAGCAATTAAACCTAGGCCTAAACAAATGCTTCGACAACGACATCATTATATCTGTTAATGATTGTTGCTGATACAACAACCATGATAAAGCATAAGATTGACACGCGGTTGATAGAGGTTGAGCCACTGTCTCTAAGATTGAACCCCATGTGCCTGGTGCTGGAATTCTCAACAGACATGGACACTCAAGATTCCTCACTGATCTTACAGAATGAGTTAACTGCTGGAACCATAGATTCCTACCTGCCCATCCATCTTTAATTTGCAAAACAGAAGAATCAAATGCAAATGCCTTCCATTTAGTTTCTCTCTTCCCTAACGAGCGGTATTGATCAGGTATATCTTCTGGTGTTCCATCAAAATTAAAGAACTCATCCTGTACCTCCGGGAAAGTATTCTGCACTATTTCAGATGAATGTACATGATTCACTGCTACCATCTGTTCTCCTATTTCAACACTATCCTTACCACCATCTACAGCACTCTCCATCTTTATCCTAGACTTCTGAGTCACGTTTACTACATCCTTTAGTTTCAGAAAAGTTGTTGTTGGTGTCTGTGTCACATTTCCGCAACATGTTATCGCTGTTGTAACATTCATTTCTTCCAAAGTTACTGTTAAAATAGTGGCTTTAGTTGATGTATTAACACTCTTAATTATTTCCAGTGGCAAAGTTACAGATATCCTCTGTGTATTGTTTACTGTTGGAGTGGCTACTGTAATATACTGCTCCTGAACTCCTTTGGTGACTGTGGAAACTTCAACAGACTTTAAATCTTCCATCATAAGCGTCACCTTACGGGTTACATAGCCTTCTAACCAGTGATTCTCAACCGGAACAAATTTGAACGCTGGCTCTAAATAAGTACAAGTATATCTCTCCCATGTAATATTACGCAAAATAAGTGAACAATCACTCATAACCCTCTTCCACTTCATATCATTATACAAAAAATACTTCCTTTGACTAGGTGGCACAGCTTCTGCTTCTGGTCCTGATAACAACACTTCTTCTCCATAATTATCTCTCCACGTGGGAGGAATGTCACCACCCCAACTCCGTCTCTCACATCTACAAGGAAGATGAGCTGTACCACCCATCCTAACCCTAATGACAGTCTTTTCTTCTAAAATTGGTGTTGGGGCGAGTTTCTGAGGCGCCATTGTAATCAAATGTGATACATTTATAGCTGTAATAGCTGTCAATGTTGAAAGAGTTGAATTGCTTCTTACTGTTGTTGTATTAGGCTGAAGTGTTGATGTAAGTGTTGTTGATTCATCTATTTTCCCTACAGCTTGGAGCTCTTTACTTGTATTTCCAGCTATCACCACTAGTGTCACTACATTAACTCTCAGTCCCGTCTCTAATCCCTCACTTTCAAACTGTGGATTATAAAAAATACATTTATAATCACCTTGATCTTCCTGCTGGGAATTGTACACATAGAGACTGCAATCACCCTCAATCTTCAGTCTTCTCTTATCATTCAGCAACGCATACTTTTTCAATGCAACTGCTCCTAACAGATCTAAACTCCTGCCATAGCTATCTTCCCACTGAACTCTAAATTTCCCTTCACCACTGTTCTCTCTCGTGCACTGGCATGGAAGCTGAGCTGACTTTCCTAGGGTTACTTCAACCCTAGTTTTCGTAACGTTTAGGTCTGACTTTTTTCCTAACTGGTCTGGGCCTACTTTGTCTAACCGAATCACCAGCTTCTCCTGTAACAGAGTTGCCCTTGGTGATCTCTGCGGTTTCACATTCCACTGAAATATTCCCTGTTGTTTCTGGGACGCATTGAAAATCAATGTCCCCAAATCTCCTTTCCTTTCCATCCATTGCAGAGTCATCTCTGGCATCATCAGAAGTGTACACATTATCATCAATGTTGTCCACAACATGGACAATCTCTCCTTCCGCCTGTTCTTCCCTATCTTCATCCTGCTCTCTTGAGCCCTCAACATCCTTTCTCTCTGTGCGTGGCACCACTTCTCCAGGCGCTTTAACACAATGTGACAAATGATACCACGTTGGAGACCCTTTAACCTGGACAGCTGTTCCAGTACTACGAACAACATCAAATGGTCCTTCACGACATTCGTTATACCACTTCCTTCTAAATACCTTCACGAACACCTTGTCTCCAGGTTGCACTGTACTCCTTTTTTGCTCATCAAGCTTCTCCTGCACCTCTTCTTTAATTTGCCTGTCAGAAACATATGTGGACAGCTTTTTATGAAAATTGGCCATATATGTAACGTACGCTCTCATTTCATCTTCCAAGAGAGCCAAGCTTGGACCCTTTCCGCATGTTCGCAAACAAGGCTTAGGCATCCTTCTTCCTGTGACCAGTTCATGGGGTGTCATACGTAGATCACGCAACTCACTTGAGCGACACGCCATTAATGCTAAAGGAAGCGGCGCTATCCAATTTAGACCCGTATGCTGGCAAATTTTGACAATGCGATTTTTCAAGACACCGTTCATTTTTTCACAAATCCCTTGACTTTGTGGGTGATAAACTGCTCCAAGACGTTGCTTAATTCCCAATTTTTGCAACATCAATTTCACTGATTGATCCACAAATTATTTCCCATTGTCTGAGGATATTCGATCGGGAAGTCCCCACCTGCTTATGACTTCTTTACACAAGAACTTAGCAACCGACTGAGCATCTTTTAGCTTAGTTGAACATCTTATGCACCTCTTGGTGTAGGAATGTAACCAAGAATAACAGTCACACCCCTGCAAACATTATTGTTCAGACAGATTGTGCACCTGCCTATAACATAGTCAATCTACTCAAGCAAATATGGTTCCCAAAAACCATACTCCTTTGTGATCTTTCTCCTAACCTCCCCCCTTGCAACATGAGCTAACCCATGTGCTTCCTAAATCATCAGACCTAATAGGTCTAGAGGCGCTACTATCAACCCCTCATGGTTTCTCCCAAAACAACAATTGATTGTTACTTTAAGGATTTTTTCTTTGCCTTCAAAACACCTGCTTTTGAAAGTACTTAAATTTGTGGTTCAATCCCTTGGATTGCTTCATCTTTCAATGGATAGTGATTCTTCCAAGGAGGTCTGGCTCCTGGTTGAAGTTCAACAATTATAACACACTTCTGAAGATTGCTGGAAGTATGGCTTAAATGTTCCTCCTCTTCCTCTTCCTAAGCCTTCTCGTCCTCTTCCTCTCCAATTCTGTCTCTGTCCAGAAACTGGTTGTGGATATGAAACAACTGGTACCGCTATTGGTGGCTGGTACAATTGCGGTTGGAACTGGTTCGGTTGAAGCTGTAGCAGTGATTGTTGATTTGGTGCACACTGATTCTTCATAACCAAAGCTTATTTTTCTCCTTCTTTTTCTCCACCAGTTGTATTTGATTGAGTTTTCTGAGAGTTTCTTGGTCCTGTTCTTTCTGGTTGTGTTCCTTTTTCCGGTACAGATCCACTTGATGGGCTATATGATCTGTATAGACACCTTTTGTCATGCTTCCAAGTCCAACCACCTCTGCCAGTTTGCTCCTTACTGGTGAGGGCAGTCCCATCTGCAGTTTAGCTCTCAAAATTGACTGCTCAATTTGACTCACATCTGGATCATTTCCGGTAATATTTCTCCACACTTGATGAACTCTTGACACATAGGCTCTCGGATTTTCTTGTTGTCCTAGTGGGTCAATCAGAATGTTGTCAGGATGCACATTTGTTGGAAACGTATCTTTCAGTGCTCTCCACAGCCTATTTCTACTTGCAGCCAACAACTCAGGGTCATTCACTGCAGTCCCCACATATCTATGAAGTCCAGCTCTCTGAAAAATTTCTTCCATACCTGGAATCCCAAGGAGATTAGCCAAAAGTCTCTTAATGTCTCCTATGGCAGTGTCACGGTTTCGGCCGAGGCGGCTCCTCCTCCTTGTTCGGGCAGGTTCCGCCGGTCGTCGTCTCCGGAGTTCTAGCTGCCACCGCTCGATGTTTCTTGTTCGTTTGGTTTTGTCTGTTAGTCACACCTGTTTTGTGTTAGGTCATTTAGCACCCTATTTAGTTTCCTTGTTGTTAGGTTTGTGTTGTGTGTAATTGTTCATGTCGTGGTTGCGCTACCCGTGTCGGTACGCTATTTTTCCTGAGCTTCCTCCTTGTTGTGTGAGGAGAGATTTACGCACCTGTGTGTGCGCTTGTATTTACGCCTGTGTGCGTCTTTTGCCTTCGGGCTGTTTTGGATTAACGTTCGTGCTCAGTAAAGTCTTGTTGGACTTACCCTCTGCTGCCTGCGCCTGATTCCACACCACACCCATACACAGCACCGTGACAGAATTACACACCATATAATGGAATCAGCAGGAGCACCCGTCGACACCATGGAGGAGCGTCTCCTTGGACACGAGCACCGGATCAACCGTATCGGCCACGCCTTGGAGGGCGTCATGGACACCCTTCGTCGATGGGAGACCAGCGGGGTTCCCATAGCCCCACCTATCGCACCATCACCTTCACCACCGGACAAACAGCCCGACCATCGACCGGAACCCAGTGGGATTCGGCTCTCGCTCCCGAGGGCGTACGACGGCACCGCTGCCGGGTGTCAGGGGTTCCTCCTACAAGTGGAGCTCTACATTGCCACCATACACCCGGCGCCCTCGGGATACGAGAGCGTTCCCGCCCTCATCTCCTGTCTCACCGGCAAGGCGTTGGAGTGGGCCAACGCCGAGTGGAGGGGAATAGACGCCGCCACAGTCACCTATGCGGAGTTCTCCCGTCGCTTCCGTGCGGTCTTCGACCATCCACCAGAGGGGAGAGCGGCGGGGGAACGTCTATTCCACCTCCGACAGGGGATGAGGAGCGCTCAGGCGTTCGCGCTGGAGTTCCGGACTCTAGCGGCTGATGCGGGGTGGAATGAGAGGGCCCTCATAGACCACTTCCGATGTAGCCTTCGGGAGGACGTCCACAGGGAGTTAGCCTGCAGGGACAGTACACTAACATTTGACCAGCTGGTGGACATGGCCATTCGACTGGACAACCTGCTGGCGACCCGCGGACGTCCCAGGTGGGGGCCCCCCATTCCACCCTCCAGCGCCTCCGAGCAGTGTCCGATGGAGCTTGGAGGTGCTGGCGCTAGAGGGAGAAGAGGTAGGAGCCCGAGGGGGGCAGTCTCCTGCACCAAGTGTGGGCGCGGAGGGCACACCGCGGCTAGGTGCTGGGGAGGGTCCCCTGGTGAGGGAGAGAGCAGGTCGTACAGTGGGGGAGTCCACCCAGGTGAGTAGGCGCCCTACTTACCCAGAGCTTTCTGTCGTTCACATTACCTTACCTGTGTGTTTCCCACAGGTTGCACCTCGGTCCCAGCATAAGGCGCTAGTCGATTCAGGCGCAGCTGGGAATTTTGTAGACCGGAGATTCTGTGTTAAGTTAGGGATTCCCCTCCTTCCAGTCGACAAACCCTTTCCTGTACATGCCCTAGATAGTCGTCCGTTAGGATCTGGGTTGATTGGGGAGGTCACAGCGCCACTTAGGATGATGACGCAGGGGGGTCATGAGGAGACGATTCAACTCTATCTTATCGACTCTCCTGCGTATCCGGTGGTACTGGGGCTTCCCTGGTTGATGACCCATGATCCTACTATTTCGTGGCGAGAGAAAGCTCTTAAAGGGTGGTCTGCTCAGTGTGAGGGGTTATGTCTGGGTGTTTCCGTGAGGGGCGACCTCGGTGGAGAGTCCGAACCAGATGCCAGCACTGCACATTCCTCCTGAGTATGAGGATTTGGCGCTCGTGTTCAGTAAGACCAGAGCGGCACAGTTGCCACCTCATAGACAAGGGGATTGTGCGATAGATCTCCAGACAGGAGCAGCGCTTCCGCGGAGCCATGTGTATCCTTTGTCACAGGAGGAGAAAAAGGCAATGGAGACTTACATTGCCGAGTCTCTGAGACAGGGATACATACGGGCCTCCACTTCTCCCGCGTCCTCTAGCTTCTTTTTTTGTGAAGAAAAAGGATGGAGGTTTGCGTCCGTGTATTGATTACCGCGGTCTCAATCAGGTGACGGTGAAGTACAGCTATCCACTTCCTCTGATTGGGACCATGACGGAGTCCTTACACGGGGCAAGGTTCTTCACAAAATTGGATCTCAGGAGCGCATATAACTTGGTGCGCATTAGGGAGGGCGATGAGTGGAAGACAGCATTTAGTACTACATCCGGCCATTACGAGTATCTCGTCATGCCATATGGGTTAATGAATGCTCCATCAGTCTTCCAATCGTTTGTAGACTAACTTTTCCGGGACATGCAGGCGCAGGGAGTAGTGGTGTACATAGATGATATTCTTGTGTACAGTGCTACTCGGGCCGAGCATGTAGCCCTGGTGCGCAGGGTATTGAGGAGACGGTTGGAGCATGACCTGTATGTCAAAGCTGAGAAATGTCTGTTCTTCCAGGAGTCAGTTTCCTTTTTGGGTTACCAGTTGTCTGCGTCAGGGGTGAGAATGGAGGTGGACCGAGTGTCCGCCGTGCGTAATTGGCAAACCCCAACTACGGTTAAAGAGGTGCAGCGGTTCTTGGGTTTTGCGAATTACTACCGGAGGTTTATCCGGGGTTTTGGACAGGTGGCAGCTCCCATAACGTCTCTTCTGAAGGGGGGTCCGTGCGCTTGCAGTGGTCAGCTGAGGCGGACAGGGCTTTTGGGAGACTGAAGGACCTGTTTACCTCGGCCCCGGTGTTGGCGCACCCGGATCCCACTTTACCCTTCCAAGTTGAGGTGGACGCGTCTGAGGCCGGTATCGGGGCAGTTCTTTCTCAACGATCCGGTACACCACCTAAGCTCCGCCCCTGTGCTTTTTATTCTAAGAAGCTCAGTCCGGCGGAGCGGAATTATGACGTAGGGGACAGGGAGCTGTTAGCCGTAGTACAGGCCCTAAAGGTGTGGAGGCATTGGCTTGAGGGGGCTCAGCACCCTTTCCTCATTCTGACCGACCATCGTAACCTGGAGTACATTCGGGCAGCTAGGAGACTGAATCCTCGCCAGGCTCGATGGACTATGTTTCTCGCCCGGTTTGTGTTCAAGATCACTTACATCCCTGGGTCCCAGAACGGGAAGGCAGATGCTCTGTCCCGTCGGTATGACACGGAGGAGAGGTGCGTGGAGTCCATTCCCATACTACCGGAGTCTTGTCTGGTGGCACCGGTGGTGTGGGAGGTCGATGCGGAGATCGAGCGGGCGTTACGCACCGAGCCTAGTCCTCCACAGTGTCCGGTGGGTCGGGTGTACGTCCCGCTCGAGGTCCGGGATCGGCTGATTTATTGGGCTCACACGCCCCCTCCTCTGGACATCCGGGTATTGGCCGGACGGTGCACTGCCTTAGTACGAAGTACTGGTGGCCAACGTTAGCCAGGGATGTGAGGGTTTATGTCTCCTCCTGCTCAGTGTGTGCCCAGTGTAAGGCGCCCAGACACTTGCCCAGGGGTAAATTACAGCCCCTGCCCGTTCCACAACGACCCTGGTCTCACCTCTCGGTGGATTTTGTTACCGATCTTCCCTCCTCACAGGGGAATACCACCATCCTGGTCGTTGTGGATCGGTTCTCGAAGGCCTGTCGTCTCCTTCCCATGCCGGGTCTTCCTACGGCCCTACAGACCGCTGAGGCTCTATTTACTCACGTCTTCCGGCATTACGGGGTGCCCGAGGATATAGTGTCCGATCGAGGCCCCCAGTTTACCTCCAGAGTCTGGAGAGCATTTATGGAACGTTTGGGGGTCTCGGTGAGCCTTACCTCGGGTTACCACCCGGAGAGTAATGGGCAGGTTGAACGAGTCAACCAGGATGTGGGTAGGTTTCTGAGGTCATATTGTCAGGGCCGGCCGGAGGAGTGGGCGAGATATGTGCCCTGGGCCGAGATGGCACAGAACTCTCTCCGCCACTCCTCCACCCAACTAACCCCTTTTCAGTGTGTATTAGGGTACCAGCCGGTTCTGGCACCATGGCATGAGAGCCAGATCGAGGCCCCCGCTGTGGATGAGTGGGTGCGGCGCTCGGAGGAGACGTGGGACGCTGCACACGTCCATCTGCAGCGTGCCATACGTCGACAGAAGACGAGCGCCGACCTACACCGCAGTGAGGGGCCAGTGTACGCACCTGGAGATCGAGTCTGGCTCTCAACCAGAAACCTGCCCCTCCGCCTGCCCTGCCGGAAGCTGGGTCGGCGGTTTGTGGGGCCTTTTAAAGTCCTGAGGAGATTGAACGAGGTGAGTTACAGGTTGGAACTACCTATTGATTACAAGAATATTAACCCCTCGTTCCATGTGTCTCTCCTCAGGCCGGTGGTAGCTGGTCCACTCCAGGACTTTGAGATTGAGGAGACTCCTCCGCCCCGTTGGACATCGAGGGGGCTCCGGCGCACACGGTTCGGACCATCCTGGATTCGAGACGCCGGATGGGGGTCTCCAATATCTCGTGGAGTGGGAGGGGTACGGTCCGGAGGAGCGGTGCTGGGTGCCAGGGAGGGACATTCTGGATCCGTCCCTGATGACCGAATTCCATCGTGGTCATCCTGCGCGCCCTGCTCCGCGTCCCCCTGGTCGTCCCCGAGGCCGGAGGCGGCGCGCGGCTGGAGCCGCGCGTCAAGGGGGGGGTACTGTCACGGTTTCGGCCGAGGCGGCTCCTCCTCCTTGTTCGGGCAGGTTCCGCCGGTCGTCGTCTCCGGAGTTCTAGCTGCCACCGCTCGATGTTTCTTGTTCGTTTGGTTTTGTCTGTTAGTCACACCTGTTTTGTGTTAGGTCATTTAGCACCCTATTTAGTTTCCTTGTTGTTAGGTTTGTGTTGTGTGTAATTGTTCATGTCGTGGTTGCGCTACCCATGTCGGTACGCTATTTTTCCTGAGCTTCCTCCTTGTTGTGTGAGGAGAGATTTACGCACCTGTGTGTGCGCTTGTATTTACGCCTGTGTGCGTCTTTTGCCTTCGGGCTGTTTTGGATTAACGTTCGTGCTCAGTAAAGTCTTGTTGGACTTACCCTCTGCTGCCTGCGCCTGATTCCACACCACACCCATACACAGCACCGTGACAGGCAGACTATGTTCCCACCATAATTTCTTCCAATTTTGAAATCCAAGGATATGCTCCATCTTGAAGAGTAGACAGCTTCTCAAGTATATCTGACATATCGGTATTCTTCAAAGGCTTATATTCTAAGTTCTGTCCTCGGAATATCATCTGGCATCATCTTCTTACTTGTGCTCTCTTTCCTTTCCTCAATGTATTATTCTTCTCCAATTCTTGGGATCCTTTTCTCAGCAGTTTTTTCTTCTCTTCTGTATCTTCAGCTTCTTGAGTTGTTCTTCCAGTTCTCTTACTTCTTCTAAATTATTCTCCTTATCCAGGCATAATACGCATCAGTCTATATCTCTTTCTATTTCTTCTGTGCTAATCATTGTAGGATAAAATCCTCTTGAATATGAAGCACCTTTAATCTCCAAATCTTCATCGCTGTCTCTATCTTTACTTTCATCAGAACTCGAATCTCTTGTATTCTTCTTCTTCCAACTTCCATCACCCCTTCTTTCCGCTCTGGCCAACCTCTGTCTGATCACAGGGTCATATCCACCCATGATCTCTTCTGAATCACTCTGATCATCATCATCATCATCTTCAAGGTCCATCCTCCTGAACCTCACTCCACCCTTAGTTTCCAGACATCTCGTTTTCTTCTTACTTTTGGAGTTTGGAATAATTTTTATGGTCGTTTCTGCTTGTCCTCTCTCTATTATTTGTTCATCTTCATCTCTAATGCAATAATCACCCTCCTGAATGATCATTGGAAGCTGAGGATAGACATCCTTAAACTCTACTTCTTCCTCGTAAGGTGGGGGTCTTTTTGCTGAATCCATATGTGAGAAAGGTGTATTGACTTCTGCCATTAGTTTTTCTGTTACCTTCACCTCTTTTGCCATTTTCTCTATACCTCTGTCTCTTTTATCTTTTCTATCTTTTATCAGTTTTTGTCCTTCATTTTCAAACAGCTTAAGAACACCCAGCTCTCTTTGTCTCTTTTCTTTACGTTGTTCCCCTTTTTTCCCCTTCTTTTGATCTGCCTTATACGTGGATACAAGCACTTGCATTATCTTGATGACGTCTGGGTTAAGAGTCCCTTCCACTGGCCATGGTTGTTCAATGTCAGGCCAACGTTTATTCCATTTTCCAGACAACCTTGCAATACCATTAACTAGAGGATTACTATTTTGCACTATATCAACTGGAGTAATTACTTTTGTAGTTTTGATGTCCTTTTTCCCCATTGTAACGACTCTTTTATATGTGTCTCTCCTTTTTATTTATAAATGTTTTTTATTTTATTTATTTATTTATTTATTTATTTATTTATTTATTTATTTATTAATTTATTAATTAATTTATTAATTTATTTATTAATCAATTAATCAATTAATCAATTAATCAATTAATCCATTAATCCATTAATCAATATATCAATTTATTTTATTTATTTTATTTTACCAAATTATTCATTAGTGGCAATCTTACCACATCCGGTCAGGAAAAGTAAAGGAAAGTAGTCAACTTCAGAGCAATCCGAAAAACAAAGACCTCTAATCCAGCAACACTACAGCACTCACAAACCAATTGCTTAATAATCACCCAATTACCTTAATTTTACAGAATAATGTCAGTGCTGGTTTTCCAACACCACTCTAATCAAAACAACTCATTCACAAAAACCCTAATGTGGAATTATCAAGTACATCAATTAATCAGTCTGTTGCCAAGTTCCTGTGAAATGGTCACAACATGAAATATTCTATGCATACACAATGTATCTATTATATCCTGTAAGGGAAAGTGGGTTTTGTGGATAAACAGTACTGGCCTTAGTTGGAGTTGATCCGTTGTCAGCACACCCCTGTCACGTGACGCACTCGTCAGCACCTCCTCTCTCTCTCTCTCTCTCTCTCCTCCTTCTCATCGTCTCCCACATGACAGAAGAACAAAGAAACAGACAAGAATTTAGTATTTTATGCATACCTATGTTCACATTCGCGCTAAGAAATAAGCAAACAGCTTAACTCAGGAATATTATAAATAGCTCAATAACATTTTATTTTATTTTAATTTAATTTATTTAATTTTTTAATTTTTTTTATCCATCAACATATCTCTCATTCATCAACTCAACCGATCTCAACCAAACAGTTCCACAGCCAAGCAACAGTTAATTCAACAAACAGAACATTCGTGCAAGTCTCCCCCTCCCTCTTTGTCTGCTCTGAGACTGCAGGGAGGGGAGTGGCACATTTGTTCTACGTAACTCTAAACTCATAAAATCCCACGCATGCGTAGTTCAGTCACCAATGCGATTTCAGAGTGAACAGAGCTCTCCCAAGCAGCTCTCTCCCAGCTAAACAACAGAGTAGACAGACCCGCTGTCGCTCCGTTTGCTCCCCCCTTTGACAAACAGTAACACTTAACAAAACTCACAAACCAACATAAAACAGAAATCCTACTTCGAAGTTTGTTATGTTTAATTATTCTAATCTGCAGATTCATAGTTATTTTCTAATCCATTACAAATAATCATCCTCCCAGGGGCTCATATTAATTTATAATTTTTTTTTTTTTTTTTTTTACAAGTATTAAAAGTTCTCTCTAACGGAGACTCATAAGGTTTTAACCATAACTAACATATTTCCTTACAAAAAACTAAAACCCCTGTTGTCATAGCCTAGTCGACATACAGCTGGAACACATCAGAGACCTCTCCATGTACTCACACACAAGCATAGGCTCTCTCACACACACAGAGACATAGGCTCTCCTCTTCACACACACAATTCAAGAGGAATGCATCCGTTCATACAATACACTAAGCTACCGTCGCTCCTTATTTCCTTTATATTCCTTCCTAAATTTCTGCTACCTCCAGTTGCAGATTATCCAATGAGAGGTGACTTCGGACATATACTTCGTCAACTATATTCCGAGAGGTAACGTGCAATTGAATGTATATACCACAACTGACAGTTCCCAGAACTGACCCGACATTCAATCTAATGACTCCCAGGATTTATGGCCCATCTTAATGATCGCCTCGTTTGAGGGCTTCCTTAATCAGCGACGTCCTAAAAGTATACTTTTTCCTTATTTCCTGGCCTTATTCCTTCATGCTTTTCCTGGACACTCCTTTTAATTTTAATCAAGCCAAATATCGGTGCCCTATCGGTGTGCCCTATAGACACTCCCCCCTGTTTACGTTGTTTCCAACGCAAACAAATTTAGAATTTTAGAACGGATTCCCATCCCACAGCAAATAACAGCAAAGCGCACACACAAGTTCTTTAACGGTACATCCCCTCAACGCACACAAACACAAGCACACGAACTGACCAGCGCCCAAAACTGTGAGAAATCTAGGACAAAGAAGTAAAGCGGAATGCCAGGAGTGACAAGAGGCCTCCCGAGAGCTCCACAGAGACCAGTAAATGCACCATAGTGACTTGCATGACTTGCATGTTCAACATG
>NW_025535782.1:32500-81586 GCF_020615455.1 Coregonus clupeaformis | reverse complement strand
TAAATATAATTATTTTCTTACATAAAAACATTGATCTGATGTATCATACTGTTGATCTATTTGTCAATGATACCCATGAATTTATGTCTGCAGATTACAATATCAACTACTGATATTTGAGTGGTCTTCTACTGTGACATACAGCATAGGATAGCGTTTGTATTGTTAATATATTGGTAGTTAGTAATTAATTACACTACAAGACCAAAAATATGTGGACCCATGCTTGTCGAACATCTCATTCCAAAATCATGGGCATTAATATGGAGTTGGTCCCCTTTGCTGCTATAACAGCCTCCACTCTTCTGGGAAGGCTTTCCACTAGATGTTGGAACATTGCTGCAGGGACTTGCTTCCATTCAGCCACAAGAGCATTAGTGAGATCGGCTGGGCACTGATGTTGGGCCATTAGGCCTGGCTTGCAGTCGGCGTTCCAATTCATCCCAAAGGTGTTCGATGGGGTTGAGGTCAGGGCTCTGTGCAGGCCAGTCAAGTTCTTCCACACCGATCTGGACAAACCATTTCTGTATGGGCCTCGCTTTGAGCACGGGGGTATTGTCATGCTGAAATAGGAACGGGCCTTCCCCAAACTGTTGCCACAAAGTTGGAAGCACAGAATCGTCTAGAATGTAATTGTATGCTGTAGCGTTTTCCCTTCACTGGAACTAAGAGGCCTAGCCCGAACCATGAAAAACAGCCCCAGACCATTATTTCTCCTCCAAACTTTACAGTTGGCACTATGCATTGGGGCAGGTAGCGTTCTCCTGGCATCTGGACTGCCAGATGGGGAAGCGTGATAAATCACTCCAGAGAATGCGTTTCCACTGCTCCAGAGTCCAATGACGGCAAGCTTTACACCACTCCAGCTGACGCATTGCGCATGGTGATCTTAGGCTTGTGTGTGGCTGCTCAGCCATGGAAACCCATTTCACAAAGCTCCCGACAAACAGTTTTTGTGCTGATGTTGCTTCCAGAGGCAGTTTGGAACTTGGTAGTGAGTGTTGCAACCGAGGACAGACGATTTTTACGCGCTTCAACACTCGGCAGTCCCGTTCTGTGAGATTGTGTGGCCTACCACTTTGCGGGTGAGTCGTTGTTGCTCCTAGACGTTTCCACTTGACAATAACAGCACTTACAGTTGACAGGGGCAGCTCTAGCAGGGCAGAAATTTGACTAACTGATTTGTTGGAAAGGTGGCATCCTATGACGGTGCCACGTTGAAAGTCATTGAGCTCTTCAGTAAGGCCATTCTACTGCAAATGTTTGTCTATGGAGAATGCATGGCTGTGTGTTCGATTTTATACACCTGTCAACAACGGCTGTGGCTGAAATAGCCGAATCCACTAATTTGAAGGGGTGTCCACATACTTTTGTATTTAATGTTTATTGATCGTCCAACCCTCCATAATAAAATGAGACAGGAGACAGAGCTTAATAATTGACATACAATGTATTTATTCATTTTTGGTTATTTTCTGCCATTTAGAACTTTTCGTTGTGTACATTTTTCTCTGTAGCAACTGTTTTTTTTAAAAGTAAAAAAACTAAAAGAAAAAATACAATCATTGCTAAACACCTAAAAAGGACTACATGCATGGAAGACGAGTAACATTATGATTTTTTTTTTCTTATTGTTATTTTTTTTCGTAGTCTTTTTGAGTAACATGATGCGTCCACGTCGGGCTCCAACACACGCGGCTGGTGCCTCTTTGTGAAACAGTATTAGAAAAAAACATGTGACTAAATTATCTTCTTTTTTTAAACGAGAGAAAAATAAAGTGGTTATAAAAAGAAAGAATAAAAGAGTGATGTCAGACAACGTGTGGAGGGAGGGAGAGGAGGAGGAGGGTGGTAAGGGCTAGGGGATTATGGTGTATCGGGAGTGGAGGGAGGGAGGGAGGGAGAGGAGGGAGGGAGGGAGTGGAGGGAGGGAGGGAGGGAGGGAAAGGAGGAGGGTGGTAAGGGCTAGGGGGGTTATGGTGCATCGGGAGGGAGGGAGGGAGGGAGAGGAGGAGGAGGGTGGGAGGGAGGGAGGGAGAGGAGGAGGGTGGTAAGGGCTAGGGGGTTATGGTGTGGAGGGAGGGAGGGGTGGAGGGAGGGAGGGAGGGAGGGAGAGGAGGAGGGTGGTGGTAAGGGCTAGGGAGTTATGGAGCATCAGGAGTGGAGGGAGGGAGGGAGGGAGGGAGGGAGAGGAGGAGGGTGGTAAGGGCTAGGGGGTTATGGTGCATCGGGAGTGGAGGGAGGGGAGGAGAGGAGGAGGGTGGTAAGGGCTAGGGGGTTATGGTGTGGAGGGAGGGAGAGGGAGGGAGGGAGGGAGGGTGGTAAGGGCTAGGGGGTTATGGTGCATCGGGAGTGGAGGGAGGGAGGGAGAGGAGGAGGGTGGTAAGGGCTAGGGGGTTATGGTGCATCGGGAGGGAGGGAGGGAGGGAGGGAGAGGAGGAGGAGGGTGGGAGGGAAGGAGGGAGGGAGGGAGAGGAGGAGGGTGGTAAGGGCTAGGGGGTTATGGTGTGGAGGGAGGGAGGGGTGGAGGGAGGGAGGGAGGGAGGGAGGGAGGGAGAGGAGGAGGGTGGTGGTAAGGGCTAGGGAGTTATGGAGCATCAGGAGTGGAGGGAGGGAGGGAGAGGAGGAGGGTGGTAAGGGCTAGGGGGTTATGGTGCATCGGGAGTGGAGGGAGGGGAGGAGAGGAGGAGGGTGGTAAGGGCTAGGGGGTTATGGTGTGGAGGGAGGGAGGGAGAGGGAGGGAGGGAGGGAGGGTGGTAAGGGCTAGGGGGTTATGGTGCATCGGGAGTGGAGGGAGGGAGGGAGGGAGGGAGGGAGAGGAGGAGGGTGGTAAGGGCTAGGGGGTTATGGTGCATCGGGAGGGAGGGAGGGAGGGAGGGAGAGGAGGAGGAGGGTGGGAGGGAAGGAGGGAGGGAGGGAGAGGAGGAGGGTGGTAAGGGCTAGGGGGTTATGGTGTGGAGGGAGGGAGGGAGGGAGGGAGGGAGGGAGGGAGGGAGGGAGGGAGGGAGGGAGGGAGGAGGGTGGTGGTAAGGGCTAGGGAGTTATGGAGCATCAGGAGTGGAGGGAGGGAGGGAGGAGGGAGGGAGGGAGGGAGGAGAGGAGGAGGGTGGTAAGGGCTAGGGGGTTATGGTGTGGAGGGAGGGAGGGAGGGAGGGAGGGAGGGAGGGAGGGAGGGAGGGAGGGAGGGAGGGAGGGAGAGGAGGAGGGTGGTGGTAAGGGCTAGGGAGTTATGGAGCATCAGGAGTGGAGGGAGGGAGGGAGGGAGGGAGAGGAGGAGGGTGGTAAGGGCTAGGGGGTTATGGTGCATCGGGAGTGGAGGGAGGGAGGGAGGGAGGGAGGGAGAGGAGGAGGAGGGTGGGAGAGGAGGGAGGGAGGGAGGGAGAGGAGGATGGGTGGTAAGGGCTAGGGGGTTATGGTGCATCGGGAGTGGAGGGAGAGGAGGGAGGGAGAGGAGGGAGGGAGAGGAGAGGAGGGTGGTAAGGGCTAGGGGGTTATGGTGTGGAGGGAGTGGAGGGTGAGAGTGATGCTCAGCTACAGGTAAGGGAGGGGGAGTTGTCTCAGCTTGAGGTACGACTGAACGTGTGTGTGAGGGGGGGGGACTTGGGTTAGTTTGAGACACAGTTGAGGGATTGGGTGGGTAGAGGGGAGGCTGTGTGAGGGTGGAGGAAGGGGAATTTGAAGGGTAGAGGGGTGTTTGGAAGGGGGGTTTGGGGTGAGTTGGTGTCTCAGTTTGAGGTGTCCGAGTGCACGCTGCCCGGTGTCCCGTGAGGGGGGGTGAGAGAGGGGTGGTCAGTGCTGTCCTGCCATCCACTATCAACCTGGAGAGAGAGAAAGGGAAGAGAGGAGAGAGGGAGGGAGGAGAGAGGAGAGGGAGGGAGGAGAGTAGAGAGAAAGGGAAGAGAGGAGGGAGAGAGGGAGGAGAGGGAGGAGAGAGGAGGGAGAGAGGAGAGGAGGGAGAGAGGGAGGAGAGTAGAGAGAAAGGGAAGAGAGGAGGGAGAGGAGAGAGGAGGGAGAGAGGGAGGAGAGTAGAGCGAAAGGGAAGAGAGGAGGGAAAGAGGAGAGAGAAAGAAAGAGGGAGAGAGGAGAGATAGGAGATTAAAAGGAGGGAAATAGATGTGATAAAAGACATACATCAATTGAAGGTTTTCACATGAGTTGGTCTCCCACCTACAAGATCTCAGTTTAAAAAACTGACATAGAGGGAAACAGACTGTTACCATAGATACTCACATGGAGACAGTGGGGGGAAACAGACTGGTACCATAGATACTCACATGGAGACAGTGGGGTGGAAACAGACTGGTACCATAGATACTCACATGGAGACAGTGGAGGGAAACAGACTGGTACCATAGATACTCACATGGAGACAGTGGGGAGGAAACAGACTGGTACCATAGATACTCACATGGAGACAGTGGAGGGAAACAGACTGGTACCATAGATACTCACATGGAGACAGTGGAGGGAAACAGACTGGTACCATAGATACTCACATGGAGACAGTGGGGAGGAAACGGACTGGAACCATAGATACTCACATGGAGACAGTGGAGGGAAACAGACTGGTACCATAGATACTCACATGGAGACAGTGGAGGGAAACAGACTGGTACCATAGATACTCACATGGAGACAGTGGGGGGAAACAGACTGGAACCATAGATACTCACATGGAGACAGTGGGGAGGAAACAGACTGGTACCATAGATACTCACATGGAGACAGTGGGGAGGAAACAGACTGGTACCATAGATACTCACATGGAGACAGTGGAGGGAAACGGACTGGAACCATAGATACTCACATGGAGACAGTGGGGAGGAAACAGACTGGTACCATAGATACTCACATGGAGACAGTGGGGAGGAAACAGACTGGTACCATAGATACTCACATGGAGACAGTGGAGGGAAACAGACTGGTACCATAGATACTCACATGGAGACAGTGGGGAGGAAACAGACTGGTACCATAGATACTCACATGGAGACAGTGGGGAGGAAACAGACTGGTACCATAGATACTCACATGGAGACAGTGGAGGGAAACGGACTGGAACCATAGATACTCACATGGAGACAGTAGGGAGGAAACAGACTGGTACCATAGATACTCACATGGAGACAGTGGGGAGGAAACAGACTGGTACCATAGATACTCACATGGAGACAGTGGAGGGAAACAGACTGGTACCATAGATACTCACATGGAGACAGTGGGGAGGAAACAGACTGGTACCATAGATACTCACATGGAGACAGTGGGGAGGAAACAGACTGGTACCATAGATACTCACATGGAGACAGTGGGGAGGAAACAGACTGGTACCATAGATACTCACATGGAGACAGTGGAGGGAAACAGACTGGTACCATAGATACTCACATGGAGACAGTGGAGGGAAACAGACTGGTACCATAGATACTCACATGGAGACAGTGGAGGGAAACAGACTGGAACCATAGATACTCACATGGAGACAGTGGGGAGGAAACAGACTGGTACCATAGATACTCACATGGAGACAGTGGAGGGAAACAGACTGGTACCATAGATACTCACATGGAGACAGTGGAGGGAAACAGACTGGTACCATAGATACTCACATGGAGACAGTGGGGAGGAAACAGACTGGTACCATAGATACTCACATGGAGACAGTGGGGAGGAAACAGACTGGTACCATAGATACTCACATGTAGACAGTAGGGAGAAAACAGAGTGGTACCATAGATACTCACATGGAGACAGTGGAGAGGAAACAGACTGGTACCATAGTTACTCACATGGAGACAGTGGAGGGAAACAGACTGGTACCATAGATACTCACATGGAGACAGTGGGGAGGAAACAGACTGGTACCATAGATACTCACATGGAGACAGTGGAGGGAAACAGAGTGGTACCATAGATACTCACATGGAGACAGTGGGGAGGAAACAGACTAGTACCATAGATACTCACATGGAGACAGTGGAGGGAAACAGACTGGTACCATAGATACTCACATGGAGACAGTGGGGGGAAACAGACTGGTACCATAGATACTCACATGGAGAGAGTGGAGGGAAACAGACTGATACCATAGATACTCACATGGAGACAGTGGAGGGAAACAGACTGGTATCATAGATACTCACATGGAGACAGTGGAGGGAAACAGACTGGTACCATAGATACTCACATGGAGACAGTGGGGGGAAACAGACTGGTACCATAGATACTCACATGGAGACAGTGGGGAGGAAACAGACTGGTACCATAGATACTCACATGGAGACAGTGGGGAGGAAACAGACTGGTACCATAGATACTCACATGGAGACAGTGGGGAGGAAACAGAGTTCCTCCAGGCAGCTCCTCATAACATCCCGTCAGGAGTGTAGCACGGTGCTGGATATCCACCTGGAGGAAAAGACCAGCAGGGGGCGCTTTTACACACTGGTACTAACACTAATACTACATTTATACACACACTTGTACACACACTAATACTACATTTATATACACACTAATACTACATTTATACAAACTAATACTACATTTATACACACTGGTACACACGCTAATACTATATTTATACACACACTGGTACACACACTAATACTATATTTATACATACACTAATACTACATTTATACACACACTGGTACACAAACTAATACTACATTTATACACACACTGGTACACACACTTATACTACATTTATACACACTGGTACACACACAGTTGTACACTGTTACAAGCACACTAACTAACACACTGACACTGCATACCCAAACTAACACTAATACACTAACACACACTGTTACACACACTAACACTGCACACACACACACACACACTAATTCTGCATACACACACTCTGCATATACACACAGAACTACCCTCCTGTAGGTTACCTCCAACCCCTGTTCCTGGAGAGCTACTGTCCTATAGGGGTTTCACTCCAACCCTAATCTAGCACACCGGATTCTAATAATTAGCTGGTTGATAAGATCAATCAGTTTAGTTACAACTGGGGTTGGAGTGAAAACCTACAGGAGGGTCGCTCTCCAGGAACAGGGTTGGAGTGAAAACCTACAGGAGGGTATCTCTCCAGGAACAGGGTTGGAGTTAAAACCTACAGGAGGGTATCTCTCCAGGAACAGGTTGGAGTTAAAACCTACAGGAGGGTAGCTCTCCAGGAACAGGGTTAGAGTGAAAACCTACAGGAGGGTAGCTCTCCAGGAACAGGGTTGGAGTTAAAACCTACAGGAGGGTAGCTCTCCAGGAACGGGGTTGGAGTGAAAAACTACAGGAGGGTATCTCTACAGGAACAGGGTTGGTGGAAAAATGAAAATGAGGAAAAATGAAAATAATCTACTAATCTGAATCAAGTGATAGCTAGTCTAACAAATGCATGCAGGTGCTAGGGCATGTTTCTGGACAAGAACCTTTCTAAATGACAAATGTATCACATTCTATTCTTCTCACCCTATGGGGAAACTCAGATAACAACCTATTCCTGATACAGTACGCCTAACATGGCTATGGTCAAAAGTAGTGCACTTTGGTGGTCTGAGATGTCATTTCATTTAATCTACTTAATTGACATGGAAAATTAGTACTTTATATTGTCAAAGTAAACATGAATAATAACAACAGTAGTAATAATATTAACAATAGTAATAATACAACAGTAGTAATACATCCTACCCTGACCTCAGACAGTGACCCCTGTCACCCCCTGTGTGACCCCAGTCTGACCCTTATGTAGCCGGCTCACATTCTGGTGACGAGGTAGCAATGCCTGCGACTTCAAAAAAGAATGGCATCGATGGTTTTGTCATTGTGGCCCAGACATGAAGGACACAACACACCTAGAACTGGTGCAGGAGACATGTTTACTGTAGTTTTCTGTGGTTTATCTCTCTTGACGTTTCTTGTCGCTCGTAGTGTTCACAGGACAAGTCTAACACTTACTTATACTGAGTCAGGCAGACCTACCCTGGAAATTACTTTTTCATTCTACAAGGGGTTCACAAGCTCACTACCCAGCAGCTACATAAGTTCACTACAAAAATTCCCAACTGTTTCACATTTTTCAAACACATTTTCTTTAAGTTCAACAAGGTCACTACACCACACATCAATCATCAGGCCATTACTTTTTATTGCAAACATTTGCTTTACTTCAAAGAAACAGCTGCACTATCAAGTCACATAAGAACACCCCAAATAGCATGAGGACATCCGGACAGGATGTCCTTAAAAGGAAATAAACATAAGACACAGAAATAACTCATCAATCACTTTTTGACACATGCCATCTACTATATTCTCTCTAGTGTGACCTGTCAGATTCAATGAAACTCTTATGTTCTATGACTGAGTGAAATTTCTTTGAATTACACTGAATTAAATTATACTTCCTGTCACACAAATTCAAATTCTACATCATGTGGGGTGTGGCAAATTGAAGTTGGATGGGAGTCTATTCCAAAATTCTGAATTGAGCAAAACCTGGTGTATAAAATAGCTGATAGTGTTTTTCAATTGCATTAATCTATACTGAACAAAAATATAAACGCAACATGCAACAATTTAAACAAATGTACTAAGTTACAGTTCATATTAGGAAATCAGTCAATTGAAATAAATTCATTAGGCCCTAATCTATGAATTTCATGACTGGGCAGGGGCGCAGCCAGGCTTGGGAGGGCATAGGCCCACCCACTTGGGAGCCAGGCCCACCCACTGGGGAGCCAGGCCCAGCCAATCAGAATGAGTTTTTCCCCACAAAAGGGTTTATTACAGACAGAAATACTCAGTTTCGTCAGCTGTACAGGTGGCTGGTCTCAGACGATCCCGCAGGTGAAGAAACCGGGTGTGGAGGTCCTGGGCTGGCCTGGTTACACGTGGTCTGTGGTTGTGACGCTGGTTGAACGTACTACCAAATTCTCTAAACGACGTTGGAGAATTGAGCATTCAGAAATGAGCATTCAGTTCTCTGGCAACAGCTCTGGTGGACATACCTGCAGTCAGCATGCCAATTGCACGCTCCCTCTAAACTTCAGTCATCTGTAGCATTGTGTTGTGTGACAAAACGGCACATTTAAGAGTGGCCTTTTATTGTCCCCAGCACAAGATGCACTGTGTAATGACCATGCTGTTTAATCAGCTTCTTGATATGCCACACCTCTCAGGTGGATGGATTATATAGGCAAATGTGAAATGCTCACTAACAGGGACGTAAACACATTTGTGCACAACATTTTAGAGATATACATTTTTTGTGTGTATGGAGCATTTCTGGGATCTTTTATTTCAGCTCATGAATAATGGGACCAACACATTTATATTTTAGTTCAGTATATTTACATTTTATATAATTATTCATATCCACCCCACAAACATGAAGTCATCAACTCACTTCATATTTGTAAGACGCATTATACAAATAAAAAGTAATTGATTAATTTATATTTAGGCTATCATTCATTTCTACAATTGATCTGTCGGATGATAATACTATTTATGACATGTATGAATTGACCTGTCTGATGATAATATGACAACATGTATGAATTGACCTGTCTGATGATAACATGACAACATGTATGAATTGACCTGTCTGAAAATAATATGACAACATGTATGAATTGACCTGTCTGATGATAACATGACAACATGTATGAATTGACCTGTCTGATGATAACATGACAACATGTATGAATTGACCTGTCTGATGATAACATGACAACATGTATGAATTGACCTGTCTGATGATAACATGACAACATGTATGAATTGACCTGTCTGATGATAACATGACAACATGTATGAATTGACCTGTCTGATGATAATATGACAACATGTATGAATTGACCTGTCTGATGATAACATGACAACATGTATGAATTGACCTGTCTGATGATAACATGACAACATGTATGAATTGACCTGTCTGATGATAACATGACAACATGTATGAATTGAACTGTCTGATGATAACATGACAACATGTATGAATTGACCTGTCTGATGATAACATGACAACATGTATGAATTGACCTGTCTGATGATAATATGACAACATGTATGAATTGACCTGTCTGATGATAACATGACAACATGTATGAATTGACCTGTCTGAAAATAATATGACAACATGTATGAATTGACCTGTCTGATGATAACATGACAACATGTATGAATTGACCTGTCTGATGATAACATGACAACATGTATGAATTGACCTGTCTGATGATAACATGACAACATGTATGAATTGACCTGTCTGATGATAACATGACAACATGTATGAATTGACCTGTCTGATGATAACATGACAACATGTATGAACTGACCTGTCTGATGATAATATGACAACATGTATGAATTGACCTGTCTGATGATAATATGACAACATGTATGAATTGACCTGTCTGATGATAACATGACAACATGTATGAATTGACCTGTCTGATGATAACATGACAACATGTATGAATTGACCTGTCTGATGATAACATGACAACATGTATGAATTGACCTGTCTGATGATAACATGACAACATGTATGAATTGACCTGTCTGATGATAACATGACAACATGTATGAATTGACCTGTCTGATGATAACATGACAACATGTATGAATTGACCTGTCTGATTATAACATGACAACATGTATGAATTGACCTGTCTGATGATAATATGACAACATGTATGAATTGACCTGTCTGATGATAACATGACAACATGTATGAATTGACCTGTCTGATGATAACATGACAACATGTATGAATTGACCTGTCTGATGATAACATGACAACATGTATGAATTGACCTGTCTGATGATAACATGACAACATGTATGAATTGACCTGTCTGATGATAACATGACAACATGTATGAATTGACCTGTCTGATGATAATATGACAACATGTATGAATTGACCTGTCTGATGATAACATGACAACATGTATGAATTGCATCATGCGTTTACTCTACTGTATTAATGACTCTACTGTATTAATTTCCATCTAACATTTATTACAAGTTTTAGGCTGACTCTCTCTCTCTCTCTTTCTCACTCTTTCTCATTCCTCCCTTACAGCATCACATGGCCACGGCTCCTCCTCCTCCTCCTCCTCCTCCTCCTCCACCTCTTCCACATCATCACACATTACAGTGTAATTTCCTGCTGAACCACCAGGATGCGCTAGAGACCAGGATAATTGTCCCACCTAGGGTTGCAACATTCCTGGAACTTTCAATGAATTCCCTGGTTTTCCGGAAATCTCTGTTGGAGTCTTCCCGGAATCAGGAGGGTATACGCAGGAGGAAGAGGAGGAGGAGGAAGAAGTGGAGCCATGAGCATGTGATGCTGTAAGGGAGGAGTGAGAAAGAGAGAGAGAGAGAAAGTGGAGGAGAGATTGACTTCATCACTGCTTGTGTTTATGAGAGGTGTTGACATGTTGAATGGACCGAGCTGTCTGTTTGAGCTGCTGGCGCACAGCTCGGTCACCCATGCATACCCCACAAGACATGCCACCAGAGGTCTCTTCACAGTCCCCAAGTGCAGAACAGACTATGGGAGGCACACAGTACTACATAGGCCATGACTACATGGAACTCTATTCCACATCAAGTAACTGATGCAAGTAGTAAAATTATATTTAAAAAACTGATATAAAAAAAACACCTTATGGAACAGCGGGGACTGTGAAGCAACACAACATAGGCGCAGACACATGCATACACGCACACGATAACATACACACTATACACACACGTACACATGGATTTTGTACTGTAGATATGTGGTAGTGGTGGAGTAGGGGCCTGAGGGCACACAGTGTGTTGTGAATTCTGTGAATGTATTGTAATGTTTTTTAAATTGTATGAACTGTCTTAATTTTGCTGGACCCCAGGAATAGTAGCTGCAGCCTTGACAGGAACTAATGGGGATCCATAATAAATACAAATTCAAATACGCAGGAAATCCGTAATCCTCTGGAAAACAAGGGAATTTATTGTAAGTTCCAGGAATGTTGCAACCCTACTCCTACATCCCGTACCAGACAGACAGACAGGCAGACTATTAACATACAGTATATTTTCGGGTTTTCTTCATATCTTAAATAAATCCCACAAAGGCAATAAAGAGTCCGAATATTATTTCACTACAAATACAACCTGTGATTCAACTGGAAACATAAAGAACAAGACAATATCAGAGATGTTGTTTCAACTTTATCGCTGGATAAGAATGGCTTCTCTCGCCCACCTGTTTTGGTTTGGTGTCAGTTTGTCCACTAGAGGGCGACGCACTACTAGAGACCAATAGAGAGGATGTGCCACAGGATGGGATGGGCTGCTGAAAACGAAAGGAAATTAGCGCTCTGCTATCAGGCTTCATTACTTTCCTGTCGGCTGTCTGCACCTGTAGTGTCTAAAAATGGACCGGTTCAGGGTAAGAAAATAGTTTGGAAAAAAACTGAGTATGCTGTTATTTAATGGAATCTGGAAATATGAAAAGTAACTGAAAAGTTTGTTGTTAATAAACAGTAAAGTAGGCTACATTGTATTCATTTCATATTTGATTTATAGCAACACGGAAGTGCGAGATTGACTCGATCAAAGTAATGGGAATAACGGGGAAAATAACTTTACATGATGAAATGCAACAACGTCTGATGTAATAGTTCATAGGCCTACTTTAAAATGTCTAGGTAATAATCTAGCTATGAATTAATAACGCAGTAATGTTAATATCCAATGATTTCATATCTACCACTTTGCATGTCATTCGAAGGAGTGAAGGCTGAAATAATCTACATTTTAGCTGGTAAACTTTTGCGATTTCAATCACATACCATCTCAATCAAGAGATGTTGGCAAGAGAAAGTTGTATTACACGCCTAGACCCTAAGCTAGTTTGATATCATGCAGTTACAGTGCCGTGTGTGGATGTGCACATATATGCGGAGGGTAGAAAATGTAGGCTTTCCAATGTGGTCCTGAATAGAATAGACTGCAGACAAGACACAGACTGTGTATGTGTGTGGTGTGGTGTGGTGTGTGTGTGTGTGTGTGTGTGTGTGTGTGTGTGTTT
The DNA here is from genome assembly GCF_020615455.1 of Coregonus clupeaformis. Taxonomy (NCBI): domain Eukaryota; kingdom Metazoa; phylum Chordata; class Actinopteri; order Salmoniformes; family Salmonidae; genus Coregonus; species Coregonus clupeaformis. The sequence goes on along the minus strand of NW_025535782.1, from coordinate 68,478 downwards.
GTGTGTGTAATGTAAAATGTGTAGGAGGTATCTGCATCTGAGAAGGAAAGGAAGCCAGCAGGGGAGGAGAGTGAAGAGGCGTCCAGCACCTCTTCTGGAATGTGAGTGAACATGGAGTATATTATCTACCTGGTACAGCCAGGGCCACCCCTCAGAGTGGACATAGAGTATATTATCTATTATCTACCTGGTACAGCCAGGGCCACCCCTCAGAGTGGATATGAGTGGACATAGAGTATATTATCTATTATCTACCTGGTTCAGCCAGGGCCACCCTTTAGGCATAGTTAAACTTATAAAGCATTTTCCCGAGATCTCCAAGATCCAGGATTCGTACAGGGTTTAAATTCAATATTCTAATTAAACTGTTAAATGCTTAATAATGACAAATAAAATGTTCATATATGTAATTAATGTAAGGAAAGAAAGGTAACGTGAAGACTCCAAGCATTCAACTCGTGAATTATGGACAACTCATGAACTACGGTGTAAACATGTTTTGATTCAACACATGTATTATATTGAATGTAGACTACCAGTTCTGTGTGTGTTGAAGTGGTTGAAGGCCTAGTGGAGGGTAAAGGCAGTTTTTTCACCTTTTTCTGAAAAATGCATTGAAAGTATAGGGAGCGTTCAGAGTTGACCCACCTATTTTTTGACCACTACATCACTGGCTACTGTTAAGCCTATTAGAAGTCCATGGTAATACACATTGTGGCCTTGTCATTTTTTTCCCGAGACAGTTTCAGCCCCATTTTAGATTTCCCCAAAAAAGGTCAATTTGTCAGCAAGAAGCATCAATTCATGAAGGTCTAATCAATGGCAATCTCTGAATGTCATTATGCACTCTTTATGGTGGTTTGTAAACAGATGTCTATTTCCATTTAACAAATGGTGTGAGTATACATGCAGTGCACTGTTTGGAAACTGAAATTATTTTGGAGTGGATGAACATGCACAGGTAGCCTACTTTTTTAAAGTGATTAGTTTGACAATCAGATGAAAGCATCATGACTGTTTGTGTTCATGCCACATTAAAAGGTAAATGTTTACATTAAATTACATATTTTTATCATTAATAATAATAGAGATCCCCCAGGTGTAATTCATACTCTGTACTAGTCTATTCTCTACTGGTAAAGAAGGGGACTGGCCAACCCTCAGATCCTGGTTCCTCTCTAGGTTTCTTCCTAGGTTCCTGCCTTCAGATAATACACTTTAAAAGTGGTGAATTGTCCCTCTAACATCTCTTCTATACCTCTATTGCATCATCCTCATGACCTGTGAAATGAATGTAGAACAGTGAAGTGACCACAGCATGTGGTGGTGGTGTAGGGGAACAGAGCAGTGTGTGACTGTTTCCTGTGTCCAGGTCGACCCCGTCTGAGGAGGAGTGTCGTCGTCTGGAGACTGAGATCTCTAGTCTGAAGTGGAAGCTGGAGGTGCTGAAGATAAGACTAGTGGCCATGTCTATAGTCAATGTGAGCAAACCACATACAGTAGATCACAATATTCTCTGAAGACACTGCAATCTACTGTGTGTGTATGTTTGTCTGTGTGTGTGTGTGTAGTGGAGAGGGCGGCTGGCAGAGGCCAACATGTATGATACGTTTCCCAAACTCCCCAGCACCACCTCTTCTGGAAGGTGAGTGGAGATAATACGATGAAATGAGTCTAATATTAACAACTCTACCATAACATCTTTTATTAAATCATCCTCATGACCTGTGAAATGAATGTAGAACAGTGAAGTGACCACAGCATGTGGTGGTGGTGTAGGGGAACAGAGCAGTGTGTGACTGTTTCCTATGTCCAGGTCGACCATGTCTGAGGAGGAGTGTCGTATGGAGACTGAGATCTTTAGTCTGGAGGAGAAGCTGAGGTTCATGAAGGTAACACTAGTGGTCATGTCTGAGAGGTCAAATGTCATTGTGAACAAACCACATATAGATCACAGCCACATACTGTGTGTGAGTGTGTGTTAAAGTTCCAACTGTAATCTATTTTATGATGATATTGAGGGACCAGTAGAAATATTCTAATACGTCTTAACAATATGAATATATTCATGTTCTTTATTTTATATCAGTAGTCAGTTTTTCTATTCCTTCCTCACTGTTGTCACCTTTGTTGTTTTAGAGAATGTTGGCTGTTCCAGCTCTGCTGCTGACAACTCTGGAGGAGATGAACCCACATGAGCTGAAGACATTTCAGTCTGACCTGACTAGTGGCCTGCTGCCTGACTGTCCTCCCATCCCAGAGAGTCAGCTGGAGAACGCTGACAGACAGGTCACAGTGGATCAGATGGTGAAGACATACGGCCCTGAGAGAGCTGTGGAGATCACACTGAGGATCCTGAGGGAGATGAAGCGGGTAGACCTAGCAGAGAAGTTAGAGACAGATCACAAAGGAGGTAACAGAACAAGAATGTACATCGATCTATACATCACAATCACAGTTCAGTGGAGGTCTAACCAGAAAGAACATTCAACTGACTTCATAATAACATTCAGCAGGCCTCTCTTTTATCATTTTTATTCATGATGTATCCAGGTGACCCCATTATGTTTAAACAGCAATCCAACATTCATTATATTCCATACATACAATTACCAATACAGTAGGGAAGATATCACAAACAGATTAGACTTTCTAATCATGGCTGTATATCTCTTCCTGAGCTTCCTAATCTGGAAGACGAACCAGAATGATCTGGCAGAGAAGTTAGAGAGATATCAGAGAAGTAGGATTGTAGACAAGGACCCTAACTGTCTCTCTATCCCCCCTCCTATCTTCCCCTCTATTTCCCCAGTTTCCCCCTCTTTCTCAGGTACTGCCTCAACCTCTCACCTGCCCTTAGTCCCACCGAGGCCCCGATCCGTCCTCTCCCCTGTGGGGTTACCCCCCATTTCCCCCCTTCTCTCCAGATCCCCCTCCTCCTTTTGCTCGTCTATGAACTCCTTGTTGTTAACTTCTCCTGGTAGCTCAGGACAGCTCAGGTCACAGGTAAGAGGACGGTTAGAGAAATGTAGGATCACTTCTACCCTCATATGTTAAAACACCTGTACTCACTGTCATAGTCAGTTCTACAGTATGAAATGATACAGTCCACACATACAGTCTAGATAATTAACTAATCTCTCATGTACACTATGAGTGGTGGGGGTCAGACTGCATCCCTACACATATACACACACACCATTAGACAAAAAAGCTGTGAATATATTTCTGTATAGCCGTGTGTGTGTGTGTGTGTGTGTGTGTGTGTGTGTGTGTGTGTGTGTGTGTGTGTGTGTGTGTGTGTGTGTGTGTGTGTGTGTGTGTGTGTGTGTGTGTGTGTGTGTGTGTGTGTGTGTGTGTGTGTGTGTGTGTGTGTGTGTGTGTGTGTGTGTGTGTGTGTGTGTGTGTGTAGGAGGAAGCTGCCTCTGAGATGGAAAGGAAGCCAGCAGGGGAGGAGAGTGGAGAACTGTCCAGCACCTCTTCTGGAATGTGAGTGAACATAGAGTATATTATCTATTATCTACCTGGTACAGCCAGGGCCACCCCTCAGAGTGGATATGAGTGGACATAGAGTATATTATCTATTATCTACCTGGTACAGCCAGGGCCACCCCTCAGAGTGGAATGTGAGTGAACATAGAGTATATTATCTATTATCTACCTGGTACAGCCAGGGCCACCCCTCAGAGTGGATATGAGTGGACATAGAGTATATTATCTATTATCTACCTGGTACAGCCAGGGCCACCCCTCAGAGTGGATATGAGTGGACATAGAGTATATTATCTATTATCTACCTGGTACAGCCAGGGCCACCCCTCAGAGTGGATATGAGTGGACATAGAGTATATTATCTATTATAAACTGGGTGGTTTGAGCTCTTCTTTCTCAGGTACAGCCTCAACCTCTCATCTGTCCTTATTCCCACCAGGCCCCGAACTATCTTTTCCCAGTGTGGTTACCCTCCAGGTCCTCCTCCTCCTTCCTTTCTGCCTCATCTAGGAAGTTTTTCTGGTAGCTCAGGACAGCTCAGGTCACAGGTAAGAGGACGGTTAGAGAATTTTAGGATCACTTCTACCCTCATATGTTAAAACACCTGTACTCACTGTCATAGTCAGTTCTACACTTCTACCCTCATATGTTAAAACACCTGTACTCACTGTCATAGTCAGTTCTACAGTTCTACCCTCATATGTTAAAACACCTGTACTCACTGTCATAGTCAGTTCTACCCTCATATGTTAAAACACCTGTACTCACTGTCATAGTCAGTTCTACACTTCTACCCTCATATGTTAAAACACCTGTACTCACTGTCATAGTCAGTTCTACAGTATGAAATGATACAGTCCACACATACAGTCTAGATAATTAACTAATCTCTCATGTACACTATGAGTGGTGGGGGTCAGACTGCATCCCTACACACATACACACCATTAGACATAAAAGGCTGTGAATATATTTCTGTATAGCCGTGTATGACTTGTTTGTGTGTGTGTGTGTGTGTGTGTGTGTGTGTGTGTGTGTGTGTGTGTGTGTGTGTGTGTGTGTGTGTGTGTGTGTGTGTGTGTGTGTGTGTGTGTGTGTGTGTGTGTGTGTGTGTGTGTGTGTGTGTGTGTGTGTGTAGGAGGAAGCTGTGTCTGAGATGGAAAGGAAGCCAGTATGGAAGGAGATTGAAGTACTCCTCTGCACCTCTTCTAGAATGTGAGTGAACATAGAGTATATTATCTATTATCTACCTGGTACAGCCAGGGCCACCCCTCAGAGTGGATATGAGTGGACATAGAGTATATTATCTATTATCTACCTGGTACAGCCAGGGCCACCCCTCAGAGTGGATATGAGTGGACATAGAGTATATTATCTATTATCTACCTGGTACAGCCAGGGCCACCCCTCAGAGTGGATATGAGTGGACATAGAGTATATTATCTATTATCTACCTGGTACAGCCAGGGCCACCCCTCAGAGTGGATATGAGTGGACATAGAGTACCGTAATTTTCGTACTATAAGCCGCGCCTTTTTCCCCATTTTTCGACTCTGCGGCTTATATAACGGTGCGGCTAATCTATGGATTTTTACAGCTAACGGCCACTAGAAGACCTCCTAAATCTATGGATTTTACAGGTTACAGTCCTCCAACTTTAACTCTATGGGCTCTATGACCGGTCCGCGCCCCCCACCTTTAAGCGGCGGGCTCCAGCAGGAAAAGCTGGAGGCCAGAAAAGAGTGAGACAGGTAGCGCGCAAAAGTAAAAGTGGAACCGAGAGTGGTACGAGAGACAGAACGAGAGCAAGACAGTTTGTGCAAAGGAAGTTTTCATGCACAAACCCTCATTATGGAAAACAAACGTAGAAATGCTTACCGTATATTTTAAGCAGCCGTGTTGCTGCAACTTTAGGCTTACGCGCTTACTGTCGTGTTACAGGCACTTTATTTTGCACTTTAAAAAAAACACATTTAATTTAGCCATTGATATTGCCTCGTCAAGCGCTGTAAGCTTAGTTTTTTGTTATGGTACTACTGTAGGCTATAATGTAGATAAATATTCAAAGATGTGCACACTTTTTCAAGGTTTTTCAAAAATAACCAAAGTTAAGTGGTTAAGTGATTGTGACGCTATTAACTAATTTTGCTGGGGAACCCCTAGCACTCCCTCAAGGACCACTGGTTGAAAACCACTGCTGTAGATCACTGCCGGTATGTGCGCTGGGAGCGCACCGTTTAAGTTTGAAAGTTGAAAAGTTTGTGTGTCTGAAACGCTATGTGATACAGTACAGTTTACACAGCACAGTATATGTTCTGTAGCTACTATTGCACTAAATGGTAACACTTGAATACGTTATGCAAATATGCAACTTGTTTGTTGAAATGTTAATAAATGGGAGCTTCCTCAAGCATATATCTTTTTTTCGACAATCCCCTCTGTGCACGAACCCTTACATATGGTAATTAAACATTATAACACCTGCGGCTTATAGTCCAGTGCGGCTTATAGTGCGGAAAATACGGTATATTATCTATTATCTACCTGGTACAGCCAGGGCCACCCCTCAGAGTGGATATGAGTGAACATAGAGTATATTATCTATTATCTACCTGGTACAGCCAGGGCCACCCCTCAGAGTGGATATGAGTGGACATAGAGTATATTATCTATTATCTACCTGGTACAGCCAGGGCCACCCCTCAGAGTGGATATGAGTGGACATAGAGTATATTATCTATTATCTACCTGGTACAGCCAGGGCCACCCCTCAGAGTGGATATGAGTGGACATAGAGTATATTATCTATTATAAACTGGGTGGTTCGAGCCCTGAATGCTGATTGGCTGACAGCCGTGGTATATCAGACCGTATACCACGGGTATGTCAAAACAGTTATTTTTACTGCAATAAGGCACCTCGGGGGTTTGATGCGTTGTGCCTAAGAACAGTCCTTAGCCGTGGTATATTGGCCATATACCACAACCCTTCGTGCCTTATTGCTTAATTATCTACCTAAATGCAACAAAATACAATCTTTGGGGGGGTCTACGAATGGTAAACTGTAGAATTATAGTGGTGCTGTCCACTCAGTAGTGCTGAATGTCGACATCAGCTGAGCTCATTTAAACTCATAGATTTTCCTTCATACTTCCGCATTTTCACCATTTGTTTGCCATGCGCCCATGATAGAAATAGCCTTTATGCCAGTGCATTAGATTTATCCATTGATTTATCATTGTTTGCTTTTGTCAGTCAGCTGTTCAGAGGCTCATTGCTTTGTTTTTCAGGTGTAAAGGTAGGCTACTGGTGTTCTCTGTGCCATCCGTGGCCAGAAGTACTAGACAATTTATTTAGCTTTAGTATTTTCTATCAATATTAGTTTTCTTTCCTGGATCAGCTGATGATGGTCCACAATATCACTAGACAACTAGTCTACAGCTTGGTTTTGTGGGGTTATTGGAGGACAACTGGAGTTCTACTTAGCGTTAGTATGGATATTGTTGTCTGTTAGTGTACTCCAATTAGGGAAGGGGTGGTAGGGTAGGGGGAGAAAAGTATAGAGAAACTAAAATAATAAGGGAGATTGGAAAATGATGCAAACAATTGAATTGATGGAACCTACAATCTATCTGCAATATCAAAGCTGATCCCCCCCCCACCCTAAATAAGTACAGCTAGACACCAATGAGCATCCAATCCATCCAACAAGTATAGGTTAATGACATTAGGCCTATAATTGACTCTTTCCGTTAGAAGTATTCGATTTTGCAATGGCATGTCTACATTATTTTGGATTTGTGTGCCCATGAGAACATTTGTCACGCCGAAACATAATTAAATATTACTTAGGCATAGTTACACTTACAGTGCATTTTCCGAGATCTCCAAGATCCAGGATTCGTACAGGGTTTAAGTTCAATGTTCTATTTCAATTTTTAAATGCTTAGTAATTACAAATATAACTATAATAAATGTAATTAATGTATGGAAAGAAAGGTAGTGTTTTATGTCACATGATCTATGAAGACTCCGAGCATTCATTAATTATGGACAACTCATGAACTAGGGTGTAAACATGTTTTGATTCAACTCATGTATTATATTGAATGTAGACTATCTGTTCTGAATGTGTTCATGTGTTTAAAATTGTCTCGTCTGAGAGTGTAGACTACCGGTAGTGGTTTAGGCCTAGTGCAGGGTAAACGTAAGGAAAGGAAGTTGACCCACCTTTGTCAGAAAAATGCATTGAAAGTATAGGGAGCGTAACTTTTTTCACCGCGACTGGCAATCAGAGTTTACCCCCCAATATTTTGACCACTACATCACTGGCTACCGGTAGGCCTATTTGAAGTTCATGGTAATACACATTGTAGCCTAGTCTAGTAAATTGACCGTGTGTGTTAGGGTGACCATCCAGTTTTTCATGGGACAGTTTCAGCTCCATTTCAAATGTGTCCCAAAAAAGGTCAATTCGTCAGCAAGAAGCATCAATTCATGAAGGTCTAATCAATGGCAATCGCTGAATGTCATTATGTACTCTTTATGGTGTTTTGTAAACAGATGTCTATTTCCATTCAACAAATGATGTGAGTATACATGTAGTGCACTGTTTGGAAGCTGGAATTATTTTGGAGTGGATGAACATGCACAGGTAGCCTACTTTTTGAAGTGATTAGTTTGACAAGCAGATGAAAGCATAATGACTGGTTGTGTTCATGCCATATTAAAAGTTCTTTATTTTTACGTTAAATTACATATTCTTATCATTAAAAATAATAGAGACCCCCCGGGTGTAATTCATACTCTGTACTAGTCTGTTCTCTACTGGTAAAGAAGAGGACTGGCCACCCCTCAGAGCCTGGTTCCTCTCTAGGTTTCTTCCAGTGGAGGCTGCTGAGGGGAGGACAGCTCATAGTAATGGCTGGAATGGAGTCAATGGAATGGTATCAAACATGTTGTTTCCATATGTTTGATACCATTCCATTGATTCCATTCCACCCTTTACTATGAGCCGTCCTCCCATCAGCAGCCTCCACTGGTTTCTTCCTGGTTCCTGCCTTTCTAGAGAGTTTCTTCCTAGTCACTGTCACACTCTGGCTCTGGGGACTTTATATGTTGAGTCAGGGTGTGTAGATTCCGTGTGTTTTTTGTGCTGTGTTTTAGTGTCTAGTTGTTCTATGTCTAGGTTGGCCTGAGTGACTCCCAATCAGAGGCAACGAGTGTCAGCTGTTTGCTGGTTGTCTCTGATTGGGAGCCATATTTAAACTGTCGGTTTTCCTTTGTGTTTTGTGGGTTCTTGTTTCGTGTTGGTTGTGTTTGACCGTTTACTGTCACGTTACCGTCTTTTGTTGTTTTGATCGCGTTTCACTAAATAAATGAGTATGTTTGCCTGCAACGCTGCGCCTTGGTCTACTCCTTACCCTGACGATCGTGACAGAAGAACCCACCAAAACTGGACCAAGCAGCGTGTCCAGGAGCCATCGCCAGGGGAGTCGCTAGCAGATCTCCGTGGCAGCCTCGACTGGGTCAAGCCGAGGGAGGAGCAGAGAGTGTGGACGTGGGAACAATGGAGGAAGAGCCTCGACTGGGTCAAGCCCATTGAGGAGCTGAATAGCGGGAGTTGGAAGCAGAGGAGTGAGAGTTGGGCGAGAAATATAGAGGCCTGGCCCACGGGGAGGAGAGAACCCCAGAACATTTTTAGGGGGGGGCTCACGACGTGGACGACGGGGCAGCAAGAGGCCGCGATGGAGCGGTCCAGCGGGTGTGCAGAGGAGGCCGCCAGGTTAAAGGGGCCACTGGTCACAGAGGAGAGGGAAAATGTGGAGGCACGGCGAGAGGTACTGGGGTGTGTTACCAGTCCGGTCCGGCCTGTTCCTGATCCCTGCGTAGAGCCAGTGGTGTGTGTCCCCAGTACGGTCCGGCCTGTTCCTGTTCCTCGCATCGAGCCTGTGGTGCGTGTCGTCAGCCCGGCCCGGCCTGTTCCTGCTCCCCGCACCGAGCCTATGGTGCGCCCGTCAGCCCTGTCCGGCCTGTTCCTGCTCCCCGCACAAAGTCTGTGGTGCGTTTCGTCAGCCCTGTCCGGCCCGTTCCTGCTCTCCGCACCAAGTCTGTGGTGCGCGTCGCCAGCCCAGTCCGGCCCATTCCTGCTTCCCGCACCAGGTCTGTGGTGCGTTTCGTCAGCCCTGTCCGGCCTGTTCCTGCTCTCCGCACCAAGTCTGTGGTGCGCGTCGCCAGCCCAGTCCGGCCCATTCCTGCTCCCCGCACCAAGTCAGTGGTGCGTTTCGTCAGCCCTGTCCGGCCCGCTCCTGCGCTCCACACCAGGCCAGTGGTGTGCGTCGTCAGTCCGGTGAGGCCCGTTCCGGCTCCACGCATCAAGCTTGGGGTGCGCATCGTCAGCCAGGTCCGGTCCGTTCCTGCCTCACGCGCCAAGACAGGGGTGCGCGTCGTCAGTCCGGTGCCTGATCCGGTACTGGTCAGCTGCTCCACAACGGAGCTTAAGCAATCCGCTCCGTCGATGTCCAGTCCTGATCCAGTCAGCGGGGTCAGACCGGACCAGGGGCGCTACGGGAGGATTATGGAGGGGTGGTGGTCAAGCCCGGAGCCGGAGCCGCCTCCGAGGAGGAATGCCCACCCAGCCCTCCCCTGTTTGGGGATTTTGTTGAGGCGCGGTCGCAGTCCGCGCCTTTGGGGGGGGGTACTGTCACACTCTGGCTCTGGGGACTTTATATGTTGAGTCAGGGTGTGTAGATTCCGTGTGTTTTTTGTGCTGTGTTTTAGTGTCTAGTTGTTCTATGTCTAGGTTGGCCTGAGTGACTCCCAATCAGAGGCAACGAGTGTCAGCTGTTTGCTGGTTGTCTCTGATTGGGAGCCATATTTAAACTGTCGGTTTTCCTTTGTGTTTTGTGGGTTCTTGTTTCGTGTTGGTTGTGTTTGACCGTTTACTGTCACGTTACCGTCTTTTGTTGTTTTGATCGCGTTTCACTAAATAAATGAGTATGTTTGCCTGCAACGCTGCGCCTTGGTCTACTCCTTACCCTGACGATCGTGACAGTCACTGTGCTTCTACATCTGCATTGCTTGGTGTTTGGGGTTTTAGGCTGGGTTTCTGTATAAGCACTTTGTCACAACTGCTGATATAAAAAGGGCTTTATAAAATCAATTTGATTGATTTGCTATAGGCACTGGTAAGATTGAATATATGAGTCTACTGGTATGGTGCTGGAGAGAAATCAACTTTAAAAGCAGTGAATTGCCCCTCTAACATCTCTTCTATACCTCTATTGAATCATCCTCATGACCTGTGAAATGAATGTAGAACAGTGAAGTGACCACAGCATGTGGTGGTGGTGTAGGGGAACAGAGCAGTGTGTGACTGTTTCCTGTGTCCAGGTCGACCCCGTCTAGAAAGAATTGTCACCATCTGGAGAGGCAGAGGGAGGAGCCTAGGGCACTGGGCATCAAGGTAAGACTAGTGTCACTTCAGAAGGGTCAAATGTCATTGTGAACTAACCACATATGCTGTGTGTGTGTGTGTGTATGAGAATGAGGTATATAGAATGATTCTAGTATGTCCTACCAATATTAATGTGTTCATGTTCTTTATTTTATATCAGTAGTCAGTATTTCTATTCCCTTCCTTATATCTTATCATCTTTGTTATTTTAGAGACCCTCCATGTTGGATGTTCCAGCTCTGCTGCTGACCACTCTGGAGGAGATGAACCCACAAGAGCTGAAGACATTTCAGTCTAACCTGACTAGTGTCCAGCTGCCTGGCTGTCCTCCCATCCCAGAGAACCAGCTGGAGAACGCTGACAGACAGGTCACAGTGGATCAGATGGTGAAGAGATACGGCCCTGAGAGAGCAGTGGAGATCACACTGAACACAATGAAGAAGATGGACCTGGGTGATCTTGCTGAGAAGTTAGAGAGAGATCACAGAGGAGGTAATTACAGGTGTTGTTCCTAGTCAGGATGTTGAGTGTTTCAAAAAAAGTGTCCCAGCTTCTTTACTATTTTGTTTTATAACATATAAATGAGGATACAACATTTATGTTCCCTTTTGATAACACATCTCAGAAACGCAGGTAACACCTCTATAAACGGTCAATATAGAGTTTGTCATTTCAACTGTTTTCTCCTCAGTCCTCCAGGCCACCCAAAAAACGTTGAAGGAAATGCCAAGTTCCTCATCTCATAGTCCTCCTAGAACCCCAGGTAAGAGTGAAGGAGATGGTCCTACAGATGTAGAATCTTCATTTGATCACTGTTTTGTTGCTGAGAATTTTCTTATACGGCAGGAAATGCAAACTTGTAGTGTATTTTCCACTTGAATTGACCTAATGAAAAATGTATCAACTCCTACAAAAATTTAAATTAATTATAATATACATAATAGATCCTACATCTGTATTTAATACAAAGACAACTTTAAACCAATAACTAACAAAATTATATATATATACACTATTTCTGTGCAGATTCTCCACTTCTCCTGGAACCCAATGATCCCATTGTTGGACAGGCCTTCACCTTGCCATCAGCGACTGATGGGACAATGGAAGAAGAGAGCCAGGACTGTGTCAGAGTGCATCTGTCTGACAGCTTACCTGAGGCCATGGACGAGTTAAACATCACAGAATTTAGAGTAGGGGACCAGAGCCTGTGTACTACTGACCCTCCCATGGTAAGACCTTCACTAGAAAGAAAGAAAGAAAGAAAGAAAGAAAGAAAGAAAGAAAGAAAGAAAGAAAGAAAGAAAGAAAGAAAGAAAGAAAGAAAGAAAGAAAGAAAGAAAGAAAGTGTCACGATCGTCGTTAATAGAGGAAGCGGACCAAAGCGCAGCGCGTTGAACGAACATGACTTTATTAATTAAAGTGCACGAACCAAAACAAGAAACACGACTAGTGAAGTCCACAGTTACACTGACTGTAAAGGAACAAAAACCCACAATTACAATGTGAAAACACACAGTTTAAATATGGCTCCCAATCAGAGATAACGAGCCGACAGCTGACACTCGTTACCTCCGATTGGGAGTCATATGACTAATAAAGAACAATTAACCCAAACATAGAAATGAACAACCAGAAATCCCCAACATAGAAATACACCCAAACAATGAAAATGAACAACCCTGGCTCAAATATCAAAGTCCATGGAGCCAGAGTGTCACAGTACCCCCCCCTAAAGGTGCGACCTCCGGGCGCACCAGCATACAGTCTAGGGGAGGGTCTGGGTGGGCGTCTGTCCATGGTGGCGGCTCTGGCCCAGGTCGTGGTCCCCACCCCACCTTAGTCACTATCCGCTTCCGTAGCCCCCTCCACATGACCACCCCCCAACTAAACCCCACTGGATTAAGGGGCGGCACCGGACTAAGGGGCAGCACCGGACTAAGGGGCAGCACCGGACTAAGGGGCAGCACCGGGCTAAGGGACAGTACCTGACTAGCTGGCTCTGGCGGATCCTGGCTGGACGGCTCTGGCGGATCCTGGCTGGCGGAAGGCTCTGGCTGATCCTGTCTGGCAGAAGGCTCTGGCTGATCCTGTCTGGCAGAAGGCTCTGGCTGATCCTGTCTGGCAGAAGGCTCTGGCTGATCCTGTCTGGCAGAAGGCTCTGGCTGATCCTGTCTGGCGGAAGGCTCTGGCTGATCCTGTCTGGCGGAAGGCTCTGGCTGATCCTGTCTGGCGGAAGGCTCTGGCTGCTCCTGTCTGGCGGAAGGCTCTGGCTGATCCTGTCTGGCGGAAGGCTCTGGCTGCTCCTGTCTGGCGGAGAGCTCTAGCGGCTCCGGTCTGGCGGACGGCTCTGAAGGCTCATGGCAGACGGGCGGCTTTGCAGGCTCAGTACAGACGGGCAGTTCCTGCGGCGCTTGGCAGACGGACAGTTCAGACGGCGTTGGGCAGACAGGCAGTTCAGACGGCGTTGGGCAGACGGACAGTTCAGGCCCCGTTGGGCAGACGGACAGTTCAGACCCCGTTGGGCAGACGGCAGACTCTGGCCGTCTGAGGCGCATCGTAGGCCTGGTGCGTGGTGCCGGAACTGGAGGTACCGGGCTGAGGACACGCATCTCAGGGCTAGTGCGGGGAGAAGCAACAGGGCATGCTGGACCCTGGGGACGCACATAAGGCCTAGTGCGGAGAGCAGCAACAGGGCATGCTGGACCCTGGGGACGCACATAAGGCCTAGTGCGGAGAGCAGCAACAGGCCGGGCTGGGCTGGCGACGCGCACCGTCTCCCTGGTGCGGGTGGCCGGAACAGGCCGGGCCGGGCTGGCGAAGCGCACCGTATCCCTGGTGCGTGGAGCAGGAACAGGCCGGGCTGGGCTGGCGACGCGCACCGTCTCCCTGGTGCGAGTGGCCGGAACAGGCCGGGCCGGGCTGGCGAAGCGCACCGTATCCCTGGTGCGAGTGGCCGGAACAGGCCGGGCCGGGATGGCGAAGCGCACCGTATCCCTGGTGCGTGGAGCAGGAACAGGCCGGGCTGGGCTGGCGACGCGCACCGTATCCCTGGTGCGAGTGGCCGGAACAGGCCGAGCCGGGCTGGCGACGCGCACCGTATCCCTGGTGCGAGTGGCCGGAACAGGCCGAGCCGGGCTGGAGACGCGCACCGTACACTTGGTGCGAGGGGGTCGTAACAGGCCGGACCGTACTGGAGGCACACACCACTGGCTCTACCCGGGAACTGGAACGGGCCGGACCGGACTGGTAATACACCCCAGTACCCCTCGCCGTGCCTCTACATCTCCTTTCCCTACTTTGGCCAGTGACCCCCGTAACCTGGTTGCCCTTTGAATTCGCCCCTTCTCTGCCTCCGTCAGCCCTGTGGCAGCCTCCTGCTGCCCAGCCGCCCAAGCCATGTGCCCCCCCAAAAAAACTTTTTGGGGTTGCCTCTCGTCCTTCCGACGATGGCCCTGCCGATGCCGTTGCTCCTCTCCTGCCAGGTTCTCCCCCTTCATCGCCCTCCGGTACCGGACGGCCTCCTCCTGCGTAATATGTCCCCAGCCGAGGAGGACATCCACCAGCGTTCTCTCCTTACCCGGCGCTTCCTCCCATGTCCAGCTGTCTTGCTCCTGGACGCGCTGCTTGGTCCTTTTAAGGTGGGTTTTTCTGTCACGATCGTCGTTAATAGAGGAAGCGGACCAAAGCGCAGCGCGTTGAACGAACATGACTTTATTAATTAAAGTGCACGAACCAAAACAAGAAACACGACTAGTGAAGTCCACAGTTACACTGACTGTAAAGGAACAAAAACCCACAATTACAATGTGAAAACACACAGTTTAAATATGGCTCCCAATCAGAGATAACGAGCCGACAGCTGACACTCGTTACCTCCGATTGGGAGTCATATGACTAATAAAGAACAATTAACCCAAACATAGAAATGAACAACCAGAAATCCCCAACATAGAAATACACCCAAACAATGAAAATGAACAACCCTGGCTCAAATATCAAAGTCCATGGAGCCAGAGTGTCACAGAAAGAAAGAAAGAAAGAAAGAAAGAAAGAAAGAAAGAAAGAAAGAAAGAAAGAAAGAAAGAAAGAAAGAGAGACAAGTTGAATATGTTTCTATTAAACTACTCATCAAACCCTTTAAAATCTATTGTTTTTACATTTTAGAGGTCTCCTGAAAACTTTGAACCAGAAATCTACAATCATGAGGGCAAGGGAGCATACAGGTAACTCAGTATTATTTTACTTGTTTTCTCATGAATAGTTTGTAAGGACAATGCCTCATTTTTCAAATCATATTCAGGGATGTAATTAAAATGAAATCCTTCATTGTTTGTTCTACAGGTTGCAGTGCCTCCGTTCAGGTCTGTTCCAGTGCAGTATAACAGGCCTGGTGTTTAGGATGGAGGGAGAGGGAGAGGTGCTCTATAGGACAGTCCCCTGGGACAGGAGGCTTCTAGCCCAGAGTGGCAAGAGGCCTGCAGGACCCCTGTTCAACATCGACTGCTCTCTGAAGTCTGTCTGCCAACTACACCTCCCACACTGTCAGATTCATTCTGGTGAGTATTTTCATGAATGCCCTAAACAAGAATGTAAATTAATTTGTTCATTGCCTCTTTTTTCATTGCTATTGTAGTATATCAGAGAAAGCACAATGTTCTCTTTTGGGAGATTCTCAATTGGAAAAAGTCTGCCTAAAAATAGTAGTAATAATAATAGTCGTAATAATAATAATAGTAATAGTAGTAATAATAATAATAGTAATAGTAGTAATAATAATAATAGTAATAGTAGTAATAATGATAATAGTGATAATAGTAATAATAATAATGATAAAAGTAATAATAATGATAATAAGGAATTGAGAAAATCCAATTGAGATTCTGTTTCTTTCCTAGAGGGTGGATGTGACTTCCTGTCTGTAGCCCATGTGACTGATGATGACAAAGTGGAGTTTATCCATCCTCTTGAGATAACAGATACACATGTCATAATAAACATCACTGGATTCTCTGCTTATGGTGATGTCACGGATGATGATGCTCCCATCTCCCCTATCCAGGGGCTTGTGTTGTTATTCCACCAACTGTTTGTCCCTGAAGAGAGGTCCATCCTGAATGTGTTGTTGCTTCCCAGAAATGTTGTGATCAGGGAGGTAAGCATAACTAAGATTTCAAACCCCACTTCTATCTGGCTAGAATTCCACCAAGCTGGCAGTGTCAAACGCACAACATGGAAAAATAACATTTTCTCTGTGCCACAAGAATGCATGTTAATATACTTGTTGACACCAAACCAGAATCAAATAATTCTGACAAAGTACTTGATGGGCGCTTGATTTAGCTTGATTTAGTTTGCACAACATGTATTTGATTGAAGCACAATTTATCTGTCCATTGTTGATTCTCAAGGTGCAGGATGAGAGGAAGAGAAGGAATGGAGACAAAGAAACCTTCATTGAAACAACTCCTCACTGCAATCTAACCCCGAACAAACCATACATCCTCTCCACAAATATTAGACATGGATACAGGATCAACCCAACAGTAATATCTATAAGCCATAAAGAGATTACAACTTTAGATATTTATTTAGCTGTGACCTCAGTATATTCACATTACATGTAAGATCGTAGAAACTGACTCTTGCTTTTTGTGTTCCAGACAGCAGAATTTGTGGATTTCCAGTCCTATGAAAACTACTCCAACACATTTCAGTTGTTCTTAGAAACTATAATTAAAGAAGTTGAACTTCTTCTGAAAGAAAAGGAAGGTGATGAACTTGTATGGAACGGACTTGTCTGGTTGCCAGGTAACAGACATTCAGAGCTCAAATCCAATCAAATGAAGTCAGACCTGTTGTACTATTACATGTTTTTAGTTCTCTTATAGCGTTATTGTTATTGAACGATGATGTCATTATATCATATGATTATGGTTGGTTATAATGAATATACCTTTTATCAGATAGGAAAACACCTTCTCTTTTCATCCTCAGCCTCACCAACAGATGTCACCTCTACAGGTACTGTTGACCTTCCACTGACATTCACCATCAATATAAACCTCTCAATAACAAACTACAGATTCATCACCATTATAAACCTCTCAATAACAAACTAGAGATTCATCACCATTATAAACCTCTCAATAACAAACTAGAGATTCATCACCATTATAAACCTCTCAATAACAAACTAGAGATTCACCATCATTATAAACCCCTCAATAACAAACTAGAGATTCATCACCATTATAAACCTCTCAATAACAAACTAGAGATTCATCACCATTATAAACCTCTCAATAACAAACTAGAGATTCATCACCATTATAAACCTCTCAATAACAAACTAGAGATTCATCACCATTATAAACCTCTCAATAACAAACTAGAGATTCATCACCATTATAAACCTCTCAATAACAGACTAGAGATTCATCACCATTATAAACCTCTCAATAACAAACTAGAGATTCATCACCATTATAAACCTCTCAATAACAAACTAGTAAGGGGTATTCCTTAAAGAGGTGGGGTTTCAAGTGTCTCCGGAAGGTGGTGAGTGACTCCGCTGTCCTGGCGTCGTGAGGGAGCTTGTTCCACCAGTGGGGTGCCAGAGCAGCGAACAGTTTTGACTGGGCTGAGCGGGAACTGTGCTTCCGCACAGTGATTGGACCCCATTCTCACCAGCACTCCCATCAGTCTGTAGTTTACTATACAAGCCCCAGGTCTCAGGCAAGGTGACATCACTGTGAGGCTACTGTCTACCAGACAACCTACCTGTGTTACTCTGGTACACTGGCTGCAGACTACAAGATCAGGGACTATAATGTTTTTAATAGTCTTCCAATATGATGGAGGAATATTTTTATATCTGTACATTGAATCATTATCAGGAACATTGTGAATCATCTTGGACAGGTCTCAGGCAAGGTGACATCACTGTGAGAATATCATCTATCAAACAACTGTGCTACTCTGGCAGCTGACTACAAGATCAGGGACTGTTTTAATGTTGTGACACAAACATTAGTATATCTGTATATAAGCTTTAATAATGGTATTTATACACTTTTTTTATGGACAGTGCATTCAGAAAGTATTCAGGCCCCTTGACTTTTTCCACCTTTTATTACGTTACAGCCTTATTCTAAAATGATTTTTTTTTTATCTCCCATCAATCTACACACAATACCCATAATGACAAAAATATCTGAAATATCACATTTAAATAAGTATTCAGACCCTTTACTCAGTACTTTGTTGAAGGACCTTTGGCAGCGATTACAGCCTTGAGTCTTCTTGGGCATGACGCTACAAGCTTGGCACACCTGTATTTGGGAAGTTTCTCCCATTCTTGTCTGCAGATCCTCTCAAGCTCTGTCAGGTTGGATGGGGAGCGTCGCTGCACAGCTATTTTCAGGTCTCTCCAGAGATGTTCGATCCGGTTCAAGTCCGGGCTCTGGCTGGGCCACTCAAGGACATTCAGAGACTTGTCCCGAAGACACTCTTGCGTTGTCTTGGCTGTGTGCTTAGGGTCATTGTCCTGTTGGAAGGTGAACCTTCGCCCCAGTCTGAGGTTCTGAGCGCTCTGGAGCAGGTTCTCATCAAGGATCTTTCTGTACTTTGCACTATTCATATTTCCCTCGATCCTGACTAGTCTCCCAGTCCCTGCTGCTGAAAAATATCTCCACAGCATGATGCAGCCACCACCGTACTTCACCGTAGGGAAGGTGCCAGGTTTCCTCCAGACGTGAGCCTTGTCATTCAGGCCAAAGAGTTCAATCTTGGTTTCATCAGACCAGAGAGTCTTGTTTCTCATGGTTTGAGAGTCCTTTAGGTGCCTGTTTTGGTACCCTTCCCCAGATCTGTGCCTCGACACAATCCTGTCTCAAGAGCTCTACGGACAATTCCTTAGACCTCATGGCTTGGTTTCTGCCCTGACATGCACTGAAAAACATCCCCACAGCATGAGGCTGCCACCACCATACTTCACCGAAGGGATGGTGCCAGGTTTCCTCTAGACTTGTTTAATCAGACCAGAGAGTCTTGTTTCTCATGGTCTGAGAGTCTTTAGGTGCTTTTTGGCAATCTCCAAGCGGGCTGTCATGTGCCTTTTACTGAGGAGTGGCTTCCGTCTGGCCACTCTACCATTAAGGCCTGATTGGTGGATTGCTGTAGAGATGGTTGTCCTTCTGGAA
This sequence comes from Coregonus clupeaformis, assembly GCF_020615455.1. Classification (NCBI taxonomy): domain Eukaryota; kingdom Metazoa; phylum Chordata; class Actinopteri; order Salmoniformes; family Salmonidae; genus Coregonus; species Coregonus clupeaformis. The sequence goes on along the minus strand of NW_025535782.1, from coordinate 49,326 downwards.
GGTTCTCCACAGAGGAACTCTAGAGCTCTGTCAGACTGACCATCAGATTCTTAGTCACCTCCCTGACCAAGGCCCTTCTGCCCCGATTGCTCAGTTTTGCCAGGTGGCCAGCTCTAGGAAGAGTCTTGGTGGTTCCAAACTTCTTCCATTTAAGAATGACGGAGGCCACTGTGTTCTTGGGGACCTTCAATGCTGCAGACTGTTTTTGGTACCCTTCCCGTCAACACAATCCTGTCTCAGAGCTCTACGGACAATTCCTTCAACCTCATGGCTTGGTTTTTGCTCTGACATGCACTGTGGGACCTTATATAGACAGGTGTGTACTTTTCCAAATCATATCCATTCATTTCAATTTACCACAGGTGGACTCCAATCAAGTTGTAGAAACATCTAAAGGATGATCAATGGAAACAGGATGCACCTGAGCTCAATTTCGAGTCTCATAGCAAAGGGTCTGAATACTTGTGTAAATAAGGTATTGATATGATGTTTTTATGGTATAATAATGCCATAGTGTCGTGAGGACAGAGTTAGAGTTAATAGATAATTAGTCTGGTACCAGGAAGTCTACATTCCTTATGTCAAAGTAGATTAGTGATGGTCAGGGTAGTGTGAGTGATGGACAGGATGTAGTGACCTGGGGTAAAGGGCAATAAGGACAGAGACAGGGAGGCCTATGATGGTTGCCAGATGGATGTGAAAGGAAGGAGGACCAAGAGGCTATATAAGATAGAGGGTCTTCTTTGTTAACTTAGTTCAACTGACGAAGGGCAAAGCCATGTCCGTTTGTTAGATGAACTCACGAGCTCGTGATTCAATAAATACTTGTCATGAAATCTCCACAGAATGTCTAAGTAAATTCTTGCATCCTTGATTCTTTGATACCTGAGAAACTCATCATAACAGGTATATTTATTTTTTATAAATTTGCAAAAAAATCGAAACTGTTTTTGCTTTGTCATTATAGGGTATTGTGTGTAGATTGATGAGGAAATGTTTTATTTAATACATTTTAGAATAAGGCTGTAAGGTAACAAAATGTGTAAAAAGGGAAGAGGTCTGTCCTTTCCAAATGCACTGTGAATGTAATTATTTTCTTACATAAAAACATTGATCTGATCTATTATTCATTCTACTGTTGGTCGATGGTCGATGATACCCATGAATTTATCAAATCACATTTTATTTGTTACATGCGCCGAATACAACTGGTATTACCGTGAAATGCTTACTTACAAGCCCTTAAACAACAATGCAGTTCAAGAAATAGAGTTAAGAAAATATTTACTAAATAAACTAAAGTAAAAAATCAAATAAAAAGTAACAATAAAATAACAATAACGAGGCTATATACAGGGGGTACCAGTACCGAGTCAATGTGCGGGGGTAGAGGTTAGTCGAGGTAATTTGTACATGTAGGTAGGGGTAAAGTGACTGCATAGATAATAAACAGCAAGTAGCAACAGTGTAAAAACAAAAGGGGGGTCAATGTAGAACAGTCTATGACTTGGGTGACTGGAGTCTTTGACAATTTTTTGGGCCTTCCTCTGACACCGCCTAGTACAGTGGGGGGAAGAAAGTATTTAGTCAGCCACCAATTGTGCAAGTTCTCCCACTTAAAAAGATGAGAGAGGCCTGTAATTGTCATCATAGGTACATGTCAACTATGACAGACAAAATGAGGAAAAAAATCCAGAAAATCACATTGTAGGATTTTTTATGAATTTATTTGCAAATTATGGTGGAAAATAAGTATTTGGTCAATAACAAAAGTTTCTCAATACTTTGTTATATACCCTTTGTTGGCAATGACACAGGTCAAACGTTTTCTGTAAGTCTTCACAAGGTTTTCACACACTGTTGCTGGTATTTTGGCCCATTCCTCCATGCAGATCTTCTCTAGAGCACTGATGTTCTGGGGCTGTCGCTTTCAACTCCCTCCAAAGATTTTCTCTGGAGACTGGCTAGGCCACTCCAGGACCTTGAAATGCTTCTTACGAAGCCACTGCTTCGTGTGTTTGGGATCATTGTCATGCTGAAGGACCCAGCCACGTTTCATCTTCAATGCCCTTGCTGATGGAAGGAGGTTTTCACTCAAAATCTCACGATACATGGCCCCATTTATTCTTTCCTTTACACGGATCAGTCGTCCTGGTCCCTTTGCAGAAAAACAGCCCCAAAGCATGATGTTTCCACCCCCATGCTTCACAGTAGGTATGGTGTTCTTTGGATGCAACTCAGCATTCTTTGTCCTCCAAACACGACGAGTTGAGTTTTTACCAAAAAGTTATATTTTGGTTTCATCTGACCATATGACATTCTCCCAATCCTCTTCTGGATCATCCAAATGCACTCTAGCAAACTTCAGCCGGGCCTGGACATGTACTGGCTTAAGCAGGGGGACATGTCTGGCACTGCAGGATTTGAGTCCCTGGCGGCGTAGTGTGTTACTGATGGTAGGCTTTGTTACTTTGGTTCCAGCTGCCTTGAGATCATTGACAAGATCCTCCCGTATAGTTCTGGGCTGATTCCTCACCATTCCCATGATCATTGCAACTCCACGAGGTGAGATCTTGCGTGGAGCCCCAGGCCGAGGGAGATTGACAGTTCTTTTGTGTTTCTTCCATTTGCGAATAATCGCACCAACTGTTGTCACCTTCTCACCAAGCTGCTTGGCGATGGTCTTGTAGCCCATTCCAGCCTTATGTAGGTCTACAATCTTGTCCCTGACATCCTTGGAGAGCTCTTTGGTCTTGGACTTGGTGGAGAGTTTGGAATCTGATTGATTGATTACTTCTGTGGACAGGTGTCTTTTATACAGGTAACAAGCTGAGATTAGGAGCACTCCCTTTAAGAGTGTGCTCCTAATCTCAGCTCGTTACCTGTATAAAAGACACCTGGGAGCCAGAAATCTTTCTGATTGAGAGGGGGTCAAATACTTATTTCCCTCATTAAAATGCAAATCAATTTATAACATTTTTGACATGCGTTTTTCTGGATTTTTGTTGTTGTTATTCTGTCTCTCACTGTTCAAATAAACCTACCATTAAAATTATAGACTGATCATTTCTTTGTCAGTGGGCAAACGTACAAAATCAGCAGGGGATCAAATACTTTTTTCCCTCACTGTAGGTCATGGATGGCAGGAAGCTTGGCCCCAGTGATGTACTGGGCCATACGCACTACCCTCTGTAGCGCCTTATGGTCGGATGCCGAGCAGTTGCCATACCAGGCGGGGATGCAACCGGTCAGGATGCTCTCGATGGTGCAGCTGTATAACTTTTTGAGGATCTGGGGACCCATGCCCAATCTTTTCAGTCTCCTGAGGGGGAAAAGGCGTTGTCGTGCCCTCTTCACGACTTTCTTGGTGTGTTTGGACCATGATAGTTTGTTGGTGATGTGGACACCAAGGAACTTGAAACTCTCCACCCACTCCACTACAGCCCCGTCGATGTGAATGGGGGCACGTTCGGCCCTCCTTTTCCTGTAGTCCACGATCAGCTCCTTTGTCTTGCTCACATTGAGGGAGAGGTTGTTGTCCTGGCACCACACTGCCAGGTCTCTGACCTCCTCCCTATAGGCTGTCTCATCGTTTTCGGTGATCAGGCCTAACACTGTTGTGTCGTCAGCAAACTTAATGATGGCGTTGGAGTCGTGCTTGGCCACGCAGTCGTGGGTGAACAGGGAGTACAGGAGGGGACTAAGCACGCACCCCTGAGGGGCCCCCGTGTTGAGGATCAGCGTGGCAGATGTGTTGTTGCTTACCCTTACCACCTGGGGGCGGCCCGTCAGGAAGTCCAGGATCCAGTTGCAGAGGGAGGTGTTTAGTTCCAGGGTCCTTAGCTTAGTGATGAGCTTTGTGGGCACTATGGTGTTGAACGCTGAGCTGTAGTCAATGAACAGCATTCTCACATAGGTGTTTCTTTTGTCCAGGTGGGAAAGGGCAGTGTGGAGTGCGATTGAGATTGCGTCATCTGTGGATCTGTTGTGGCAGTATGCGAATTGGAGTGGGTCTAGGGTTTCCGGGATGATGGTGTTGATGTGAGCCATGATCAGCCTTTCAAAGCACTTCATGGCTACCGACGTGAGTGCTACGGGTCGGTAATCATTTAGGCAGGTTACCTTCACTTTCTTGGGCACAGGGACTATGGTGCTGCTTGAAACATGTAGGTATTACAGACTCGGTCAGGGAGAGGTTGAAAATGCCAGTGAAGACACTTGCCAATTGTTCCGCGTATGCTCTGAGTATACGTCCTGGTAATCCATCTGGCCCTGCGGCCTTGTGAATGTTGACCTGTTTAAAGGTCTTGCTCACATCAATGACTGATATTTGAATGGTCTTCTACTGTGACATACAGCTAGCGTTTGCATTGTTAAAATATTGGTTGTAATTCATTAATGATTCTATATTTTCTTATTATGTACACTACAAGTATTCATCCCCATTGGCGTTTTTCCTATTTTGATGCATTACAACCTGTAATTTAAATGGATTTTTATTTGGAGTTCATGTAATGGACATACACAAAATAGTCCAAATTGGTGAAGTGAAATTAAAAAAAAACTTGTTTCAAAAAAATTCTAAAAAAATTAATAACGGAAAAGTGGTGCTTGCATATGTATTCACCCCCTTTTCTATGAAGCCCCTAAATAAGATCTAGTGCAACCATTTACCTGCAGAAGTCACATAGTTAGTTAAATAAAGTCCACCTGTGTTCAATGTAAGTGTCACATGATCTGTCACATGATCTCAGTATATACACACACCTGTTCTGAAAGGCCCCAGAGTCTGCAACACCACTAAGCAAGGGGCACCACCAAAAAAGCAGCACCATGAAGACCAAGGAGCTCTCTAAATAGGTCAGGGACAAAGTTGTGGAGAAGTACAGATCAGGGTTGGGTTATAAAAAAATATCAGAAACTTTGAACATCCCACGGAGCACCAGTAAATCCATTATTAAAACATTTAAAGAATATGGCACCACAACAAACCTGCCAAGAGAGGGCCGCCCACCAAAACTCATGGACCAGGCAAGGAGGGCATTAATCAGAGAGGCAACAAAGAGACCAAAGATAACCCTGAAGGAGCTGCAAAGCTCCACAGCGGAGATTGGAGTATCTGTCCATAGGACCACTTTAAATCGTACACTTGCCAAAGTGCTGGGCTTTACGGAAGAGTGGCCAGAAAAAAACATGTTTGGTGTTCACCAAAAGGCATGTGGGAGACTCCCCAAACATATGGAAGAAGGTACTCTGGTCAGATGAGAGTAAAATTGAGCATTTTGGCCATCAAGGAAAACGCTATGTCTGGTGCAAACCCAACACCTCTCATCACCCCTAGAACACCATCCCCACAGTGAAGCATGGTGGTAGCAGCATCATGCTGTGGGGATGTTTTTCATCGACAGGGACTGGGAAACTGGTCAGAATTGAAGGAATGATGGATGAAACCTGTTTCAGTCTTCCAGAGATTTGAGACTGGGACGGAGGTTCACCTTCCAGCAGGACAATGGCCCTAAGCATACTGCTAAAGCAACACTCAAGTGGTTTAAAAGGGAATGGCCTAGTCAAAGCCCAGACCTCAATCCAATTGAGAATCTGTGGTATGACTTAAAGATTGCTGTACACCAGCTGAACCCATCCAACTTGAAGGAGCTGGAGCAGTTTTGCCTTGAAGAATGGGAAAAAATCCCAGTGGCTAGATGTGCCAAGCTTATAGAGACATACCCCAAGAGACTTGCAGCTGTAATTGCTGCAAAAGGTGGCTCTACAAAGTATTGACTTTGGGGGGGTGAATAGTTATGCACGTTCAAGTTCTGTTTTTTTGTCTTATTTCTTGTTTGTTTCACAAAAAAAATTATTTAGCATCTTCAAAGTGGTAGGCATGTTGTGTAAATCAAATGATACAAACCCCCCAAAAAATCCATTTTAATTCCAGGTTGTAAGGCAACAAAATTGGAAAAATGCCAAGGGGGGTGAATACTTTCGCAAGCCACTGTACATGACCAAAGTATGTGGAACCCTGCTCGTCGAATGTCTCATTCCAAAATCATAGGCATTAATATGGAGTTGGTCCCTCCTTTGCTGCTATAACAGCCTCCACTCTTCTGGGAAGGCTTTCCACTAGATGTTGGAACATTGCTGCTGGGACTTGCTTCCATTCAGTCACGAGCATTAGTGAGGTCGGGCACGGATATTGGGTGATTAGGATTGGCTTGCATTCGGCGTTACAATTCATCCAAAAGGTGCTTGATGGGGTTGAGATCAGGGCTCTGTGCAGGCCAGTCAAGTTCTTCCACACCAATCTCGACAAACCATTTCTGTATGGACTTCGCTTTGTGCACGGGGGCATTGTCATGCTGAAACAGGAACGGGCTTTCCCCAAACTGTTGCCCCAAACTTGGAAGCACAGAATCGTCTAGAATGTCATTGTATGCTGTAGCGTTAAGAGTTCCCTTCCCTGGAACTAAGGGGCCTAACCCGAACCATGAAAAACAGCCCCAGACCATTATTCCTCCTCCACCAAACTTTACAGTTGGCACTATGCATTGGGGCAGGTAGCGTTCTCCTGGCATCCGCCAAACCCAGATTTGTTCGTCGGAATGCCAGATGGTGAAGTGTGATTCATCACTCCAGAGAACGCGTTTCCACTGCTCCAGAGTCCAATGGCAGCGAGCTTTACACCACTCAAGCCGACGCTTGGCATTGCGCATGGTGATCTTAGGCTTGTGTGCAGCTTCTTGGCCATGACAATCCATTTCACAAAGCTCCCGACAAACAGTTATTGTGCTGACGTTGCTTCCAGATGCAGTTTGGAACTCGGTAGTGAGTGTAGCATTAAAGGACAGATGATTTTTACGCGCTTCAGCACTAGGCGGTCCTGTTCTGTGAGCTTGAATGGCCCACCACTTTGCGGCTGAGCCGTTGTTGCTCCTAGACGTTTCCACTTGACTGGGGCAGCTCTAACAGGGCAGAAATGTAACAAACTGAGATGTTGGAAAGGTTGGAAGATGTTGGAAACGTCCTATGACGGTGCCACGTTGAAAGTCACGGAGCTCTTCAGTAAGGCCATTCTACTGACAATGTTTGTCTATGGAGATTGCATGGCACTAAATTAAGGGGTGTCCACATACTTTTATATACAGTGGGGAGAACAAGTATTTGATACACTGCCGATTTTGCAGGTTTTCCTACTTACAAAGCATGTAGAGGTCTGTAATTTTTATCATAGGTACACTTCAACTGTGAGAGACGGAATCCAGAAAAAATCCAGAAAATCACATTGTATGGGCTAGGGGGTTATGGTGCATCGGGAGTGGAGGGACGGAGGGAGGGAGGGAGGGTGGTAAGGGCTAGGGGGTTATGGTGCATCAGGAGTGGAGGGAGGGAGGGAGGGAGGGAGGGAGGGAGGGAGGGAGGGAGGGAGGGAGGGAGGGAGGGTGGTGGTAAGGGCTAGGGGGTTATGGTGCATCGGGAGTGGAGGGAGGGAGGGAGGGAGAGGAGGAGGGTGGTAAGGGCTAGGGGGTTATGGTACATCGGGAGTGGAGGGTGAGAGTGATGCTCAGCTACAGGTAAGGGAGGGGGAGTTGTCTCAGCTTGAGGTACGGCTGAACGTGTGTGTGAGGGGGGGGGACTTGGGTTAGTTTGAGACACAGTTGAGGGATTGGGTGGGTAGAGGGGAGGCTGTGTGAGGGTGGAGGAATGGGAATTTGAAGGGTAGAGGGGTGTTTGGAAGGGGGGGGTTGGGGGGAGTTGGTGTCTCAGTTTGAGGTGTCCGAGTGCACGCTGCCCGGTGTCCCGTGAGGGGGGGTGAGAGAGGGGTGGTCAGTGCTGTCCTGCCATCCACTATCAACCTGGAGAGAGAGAAAGGGAAGAGAGGAGGGAGAGAGGAGAGAGTAGAGAGAAAGAAAGAGGGAGAGAAAGAGAGAGAGAGTAGAGTGAAAGAGGGAGAGAGAGAGAGAGAGAGAGAGAGAGAGAGAGAGAGAGAGAGAGAGAGGAGATTAAAAGGAGGGAAATAGATGTGATAAAAGACAGACATCAATTGAAGGTTTTTACATGAGTTGGTCTCCCACCTACAAGACCTCAGTTAAAAAAACTGACATGGAGGGAAACAGACTGTTACCATAGATACTCACATGGAGACAGTGGAGGGAAACAGACTGTTACCATAGATACTCACATGGAGACAGTGGGGAGGAAACAGACTGTTACCATAGATACTCACATGGAGACAGTGGAGGGAAACAGACTGTTACCATAGATACTCACATGGAGACAGTGGAGGGAAACAGACTGTTACCATAGATACTCACATGGAGACAGTGGAGGGAAACAGACTGTTACCATAGATACTCACATGGAGACAGTGGAGGGAAACAGACTGTTACCATAGATACTCACATGGAGACAGTGGAGGGAAACAGACTGGTACCATAGATACTCACATGGAGACAGTGGAGGGAAACAGACTGTTACCATAGATACTCACATGGAGACAGTGGGGAGGAAACAGACTGTTACCATAGATACTCACATGGAGACAGTGGAGGGAAACAGACTGTTACCATAGATACTCACATGGAGACAGTGGAGGGAAACAGACTGTTACCATAGATACTCACATGGAGATAGTGGAGGGAAACAGACTGTTACCATAGATACTCACATGGAGACAGTGGAGGGAAACAGACTGTTACCATAGATACTCACATGGAGACAGTGGAGGGAAACAGACTGGTACCATAGGTACTCACATGGAGACAGTGGAGGGAAACAGACTGTTACCATAGATACTCACATGGAGACAGTGGAGGGAAACAGACTGTTACCATAGATACTCACATGGAGACAGTGGAGGGAAACAGACTGTTACCATAGATACTCACATGGAGACAGTGGGGAGGAAACAGACTGGTACCATAGATACTCACATGGAGACAGTGGGGAGGAAACAGACTGGTACCATAGATACTCACATGGAGACAGTGGAGGGAAACAGACTGGTACCATAGATACTCACATGGAGACAGTGGAGGGAAACAGACTGGTACCATAGATACTCACATGGAGACAGTGGAGGGAAACAGACTGGTACCATAGATACTCACATGGAGACAGTGGGGAGGAAACAGACTGGTACCATAGATACTCACATGGAGACAGTGGAGGGAAACAGACTGGAACCATAGATACTCACATGGAGACAGTGGGGAGGAAACAGACTGGTACCATAGATACTCACATGGAGACAGTGGAGGGAAACAGACTGGTACCATAGATACTCACATGGAGACAGTGGGGAGGAAACAGACTGGTACCATAGATACTCACATGAAGACAGTGGAGGGAAACAGACTGGTACCATAGATACTCATATGGAGACAGTGGAGGGAAACAGACTGGTACCATAGATACTCACATGGAGACAGTGGGGAGGAAACAGACTGGTACCATAGATACTCACATGGAGACAGTGGGGAGGAAACAGACTGGTACCATAGATACTCACATGGAGAGAGTGGAGGAAAACAGACTGGTACCATAGATACTCACATGGAGACAGTGGGGAGGAAACAGACTGGTACCATAGATACTCACATGGAGACAGTGGGGAGGAAACAGACTGGTACCATAGATACTCACATGGAGACAGTGGAGGGAAACAGACTGTTACCATAGATACTCACATGGAGACAGTGGAGGGAAACAGACTGTTACCATAGATACTAACATGGAGACAGTGGGGAGGAAACAGACTGGTACCATAGATACTCACATGGAGACAGTGGAGGGAAACAGACTGTTACCATAGATACTCACATGGAGACAGTGGAGGGAAACAGACTGTTACCATAGATACTCACATGGAGACAGTGGGGAGGAAACAGACTGGTACCATAGATACTCACATGGAGACAGTGGAGGGAAACAGACTGGTACCATAGATACTCACATGGAGACAGTGGAGGGAAACAGACTGTTACCATAGATACTCACATGGAGACAGTGGAGGGAAACAGACTGGTACCATAGATACTCACATGGAGACAATGGGGAGGAAACAGACTGGTACCATAGATACTCACATGGAGACAGTAGAGGGAAACAGACTGGTACCATAGATACTCACATGGAGACAGTGGGGAGGAAACAGACTGGTACCATAGATACTCACATGGAGACAGTGGAGGGAAACAGACTGGTACCATAGATACTCACATGGAGACAGTGGAGTGAAACAGACTGTTACCATAGATACTCACATGGAGACAGTGGAGGGAAACAGACTGTTACCATAGATACTTACATGGAGACAGTGGAGGGAAACAGACTGGTACCATAGATACTCACATGGAGACAGTAGGGAGGAAACAGACTGTTACCATAGATACTCACATGGAGACAGTGGAGGGAAACAGACTGGTACCATAGATACTCACATGGAGACAGTGGGGAGGAAACAGACTGGTACCATAGATACTCACATGGAGACAGTGGAGGGAAACAGACTGGTACCATAGATACTCACATGGAGACAGTAAGAGGAAACAGAGTGGTACCATAGATACTCACATGGAGACAGTGGAGGGAAACAGACTGGTACCATAGATACTCACATGGAGACAGTGGGGAGGAAACAGATTGGTACCATAGATACTCACATGGAGACAGTGGAGGGAAACAGACTGGTACCATAGATACTCACATGGAGACAGTGGGGAGGAAACAGAGTTCCTCCAGGCAGCTCCTCATAACATCCCGTCAGGAGTGTAGCACGGTGCTGGATATCCACCTGGAGGAACAGACCAGCAGGGGGCGCTTTTACACACTGATACAAATACTACATTTATACACACACTGGTACACACTGGTACACACACTAATAGTATATTTATACACACTGGTACACACACTGTTGCACACTGTTACAAGCACACACACTATAACTGCACACACACACACACACACACTAATACTGCATACACACACTCTGCATATACACACAGAACTACCCTCCTTTAGGTTAACTCCAACCCCTGTTCCTGGAGAGCTACTGTCCTATAGGGGTTTTCACTCCAACCCTAATCTAGCACACCGGATTCTAATAATTAGCTGGTTGATAAGATCAATCAGTTTAGTTACAACTGGGGTTGGAGTGAAAACCTACAGGAGGGTAGCTCTCCAGGAACAGGGTTAGAGTGAAAACCTACAGGAGGGTAGCTCTCCAGGAACAGGGTTGGAGTGAAAACCTACAGGAGGGTAGCTCTCCAGGAACAGGGTTAGAGTGAAAACCTACAGGAGGGTAGCTCTACAGGAACAGGGTTGGAGTGAAAACCTACAGGAGGGTATCTCTACAGGAACAGGGTTGGAGTGAAAATCTACAGGAGGGTAGCTCTCCAGGAACGGGGTTGGAGTGAAAATCTACAGGAGGGTAGCTCTCCAGGAACGGGGTTGGAGTGAAAACCCACAGGAGGGTAGCTCTCCAGGAACAGGATTGGAGTGAAAACCTACAGGAGGGTAGCTCTCCAGGAACAGGGTTGGAGTGAAAACCTAAAGGAGGGTAGCTCTCCAGGAACAGGGTTGGAGTGAAAACCTAAAGGAGGGTAGCTCTCCAGGAACAGGGTTGGAGTGAAAATCTACAGGAGGGTAGCTCTCCAGGAACAGGGTTGGAGTGAAAACCTACAGGAGGGTAGCTCTCCAGGAACAGGGTCGGAGTGAAAACCTACAGGAGGGTAGCTCTCCAGGAACAGGGTTGGAGTGAAAATCTACAGGAGGGTAGCTCTCCAGAAACAGGGTTGGAGTGAAAACCTACAGGAGGGTAGCTCTCCAGGAACAGGCTTGGAGTGAAAATCTACAGGAGGGTAGCTCTCCAGGAACAGGCTTGGAGTGAAAACCTACAGGAGGGTAGCTCTCCAGGAACGGGGTTGGAGTGAAAATCTACAGGAGGGTAGCTCTCCAGGAACAGGGTTGGAGTGAAAACCTACAGGAGGGTAGCTCTCCAGGAACAGGGTCGAAGTGAAAACCTACAGGAGGGTAGTTCTCCAGGAACAGGGTTGGAGAGCCCTGCTCTAAGCTGACACCCCAGAGAGACAGAGGGCTATGGTATCACAGGAGATGAAGGGGCACTGGGTGAGACAAGGTCTGTTTCACATACAGCATTAAGGCTGGATTTACACATGCAGACTCATCTGGAAAAAGATCGGAGTTGGGCTGCATGTGTACAGACAGACGCCTTAGTTCAGGCTGGGTAGAGTGAGGACTGAAGGGGTATCCAGCTAGGGGTCTGGACTGATCCACCACACTGGGGTTACCAGGGTCTGTCTGGGGAGGCTGAGGGGGAGGTGGGGGGTTAGAGTCTGGGGAGGCTGATGGGGAGGTGGGGGGTTAGAGTCTGGGGAGGCTGAGGGGGAGGTGGGGGTTAGAGTCTGGGGAGGCTGAGGGGGAGGTGGGGGTTAGAGTCTGGGGAGGCTGAGGGGGAGGTGGGGGGTTAGAGTCTGGGGAGGCTGAGGGGGCAGGTGGGGGGTTAGAGTCTGGGGAGGCTGAGGGGGCAGGTGGGGGGTTAGAATCTGGGGAGGCTGAGGGGGAGGTGGGGGGTTAGAGGGTTCCATGAGAGGAACACAAAGTTACAATAGGGGGGTAAAAGTTACAACTGAACAGTGGTAAGAGGGGCCCTATAGGGGCTGGGGGGTTGGTAGGTGATACTAAGGAGAACAGAGAACACAGGTGGCAGTTTGGGGGGATTGAGGGGGGCAGGAGAGTGGAACTAGCAGCTATAACAGGGGAACCATTTTGGGGAGGTGGATGGAGGGGGGGGGGCTCTTACTGCAGGCCTACCTGAGGCTGCAGAGGAGGGCTGACAAATAACCCCTCCCCATTGGTCGGGTGTACACCGGTGTGGGCGTGGCCTGTGTTGGGCCGACTGTATGACCCTGGCGAGCCTGCGGAATGTCATAACCAGCCAATCAGGAGAGAGGCTTTTGTGGCAGGGAGTAGGTGATTGGTGGGGGCAGGTATTAAGAGGCGGGCTTAGACTTTGTTAGAAGGGAGACTATGGGAGAAGTAGTTGTGTGAAGAAGATGTGGCTGGTCTTGGAGGTGCTGGTGTGTATGTGTGTGTGTGTGTGTGTGTGTGTGTGTGTGTGTGTGTGTGAGCGTGAGTGTGTGTGTGTGTGTGTGTGTGTGCTCGTGATCTACGACTGTGTGTGATGTGTGAGTGTCTGAGATGTCCAAACGTGTGTGATGACCGAGTTTGTGTGTGTGTGTGTGTGTGTGTGATGTCCAGTGTGTGTACCTGAGTTAGGCGTGGCGGGGGAGTTGGCCTGGCTGGCCTGTGAGGAGACGCTGGCTGCATCTACAGCTGTTTTCACAGCGTACAGGTTAGCTTCCTCCTGGAACTTCCCTATGTTCTTCTTGTACCTTATCCTCTTGTTACCAAACCAGTTAGACACCTGAGAGAGAGAGAGAGAGAGAGAGAGAGAGAGAGAGAGAGAGAGAGAGAGAGAGAGAGAGAGAGAGAGAGAGAGAGAGAGAGAGAGAGAGAGAGAGAGATGGACGAGAGAGAGAGAGAGAGAGAGAGAGGATGGAGAGAGACAGGAAGAGAGAGAGAAGAAGAGAGAGAGAGAGAGAACTCAGTATGTTGCTCAGTACGAGGAAAAATGAAAAGAATCTACTAATCTGAATCAAGTGATAACTAGTCTAACAAATGCATGCAGGTGCTAGGGCATGTTTCTGGACAGGAACCTTTCTAAATGACAAATGTATCACATTCTATTCTTCTCACCCTATGGGGAAACTCAGATAACAACCTATTCCTGATACAGTACGCCTAACATGGCTATGGTCAAAAGTAGTGCACTTTGGTGGTCTGAGATGTCATTTCATTTAATTTACTTAATTGACATGGAAAATTAGTAATGTATATTGTCAAAGTAAACATGAATAATAACAACAGTAGTAATAATATTAACAATAGTAGTAATACAACAGTAGTAATACATCCTACCCTGACCTCAGACAGTGACCCCTGTCACCCCCTGTGTGACCCCAGTCTGACCCTTATGTAGCCGGCTCACATTCTGGTGACGAGGTAGCAATGCCTGCGACTTCAAAAAAGAATGGCATCGATGGTTTTGTCATTGTGGCCCAGACATGAAGGACACAATACACCTAGAGTTGGTGTGGGAGACCTGTTTACTGTGGTTTTCTGTGGTTTATCTCTCTTGACGTTTCCTGTCGCTCGTAGTGTTCACAGGACAAGTCTAACACTTATTTATACTTAGGCAGACCTACCCTGGAAATTACTTTTTCATTCTACAAGGGGTCACAAGCTCACTACCCAGCAGCTACATAAGTTCACTACAAAAATTCCCAACTGTTTCACATTTTTCAAACACATTTTCTTTAAGTTCAACAAGGTCACTACACGACACATCAATCATCAGGCCATTACTTTTTATTTGCGAACATTTGCTTTACTTCAAAGAAACAGCTGCACTATCAAGTCACATAAGAACACCCCAAATAGCATGAGGACATCCGGACAGGATGTCCTTAAAAGGACATAAACATAAGACACAGAAATAACTATATATAAATATCACTTTTTGACACATGCCATCTACTATATTCTCTCTAGTGTGACCTGTCAGATTCAATGAAACTCTTATGTTCTATGACTGAGTGAAATTTATTTGAATTACACTGAATTAAAAATTATACTTCCTGTCACACAAATTCAAATTCTACATCATGTGGGGTGTGGCAAATTGAAGTTGGATGGGAGTCTATTCCAAAATTCTGAATGGAGCAAAACCTGGTGTATAAAATATCTGATAGTGTTTTTCAATTGCATTAATCTATACTGAACAAAAATATCAACACAACATGCAACAATTTAAACAAATGTACTAAGTTACAGTTCATATTAGGAAATCAGTCAATTGAAATAAATTCATTAGGCCCTAATCTATGGATTTCATGACTGGGCAGGGGCGGAGCCAGGCTTGGGAGGGCATAGTCCCACCCACTGGGGAGCCAGGCCCACCCACTGGGGAGCCAGGCCCAGCCAATCAGAATGAGTTTTTCCCCACAAAAGGGTTTATTACAGACAGAAATACTCAGTTTCATCAGCTGTACAGGTGGCTGGTCTCAGATGATCCCGCAGGTGAGGAAGCCGGATGTGGAGGTCCTGGGCTGGCCTGGTTACACGTGATCTGTGGTTGTGACGCCGGTTGAACGTACTACCAAATTCTCTAAAACGACATTGGAGGCAGTTTGTGGTAGAGAAATTAGCATTCAATTCTCTGGCAACAGCTCTGGTGGACATACCTGCAGTCAGCATGCCAATTGCACACTCCCTCTAAACTTCAGACACCTGTAGCATTGTGTTGTGTGACAAAACTGCACATTTAAGAGTGGCCTTTTATTGTCCCCAGCACAAGGTGCACTGTGTAATGATCATGCTGTTTAATCAGCTTCTTGACATGCCACACCTCTCAGGTGGATGGATTATATAGGCAAAGGTGAAATGCTCACTAACAGGGACGTAAACAAATTTGTGCACAAAATTTGAGAGAAATAAAATGTTGTGTGTATGGAACATTTCTGGGATCTTTTATTTCAGCTCATGAATAATGGGACCAATACGTTTATATTTTAGTTCAAGTATATTTACATTTTATATCATTATTGATATCCACCCCACAAACATGAAGTCATCAACTCACTTCATATTTGTAAGACACATGATACAAATAAAAAGTAATTGATTAATTTATATTTAGGCTATCATTCATTTCTACAATTGATCTGTCGGATGATAATATGACAACATGTATGAATTGACCTGTCTGATGATAATATGACAACATGTATGAATTGACCTGTCTGATGATAACATGACAACATGTATGAATTGAACTGTCTGATGATAACATGACAACATGTATGAATTGACCTGTCTGATGATAATATGACAACATGTATGAATTGCATCATGCGTTTACTCTACTGTATTAATGACTCTACTGTATTAATTTCCATCTAACATTTATTACAAGTTTTAGGCTGACTCTCTCTCTCTCTCTCTTTCTCACTCTTTCTCATTCCTCCCTTACAGCATCACATGCCCATGGCCCCTCCTCCTCCTCCTCCTCCTCCTCCTCCACCTCTTCCACATCATCACACATTACAGTGTAATTTCCTGCTGAACCACCAGGATGCGCTAGAGACCAGGATAATTGTCCCACCTAGGGTTGCAACACTCCTGGAACTTTCAATGAATTCCCTGGTTTTCCGGAAATCTCTGTTGGAGTCTTCCCGGAATCAGGAGGGTATACGCAGGAGGAAGAGTAGGAGGAGGAGGAGGGGGAGGAGGAGGAGGAGGAAGAAGTGGAGCCATGAGTATGTGATGCTGTAAGGGAGGAGTGAGAAAGAGAGAGAGAGAGAAAGTGGAGGAGAGATTGACTTCATCACTGCTTGTGTTTATGAGAGGTGTTGACATGTTGAATGCACCGAGCTGTCTGTTTGAGCTGCTGGCGCACAGCTCGGTCACCCATGCATACCCCACAAGACATGCCACCAGAGGTCTCTTCACAGTCCCCAAGTGCAGAACAGACTATGGGAGGCACACAGTACTACATAGGCCATGACTACATGGAACTCGATTCCACATCAAGTAACTGATGCAAGTGGTAAAATTATATTTAAAAAAACAGATTAAACACCTTATGGAACAGTGGGGACTGTGTAGCAACACAACATAGGCGCAGACACATGCATACACACACACGATAACATACTCACTATACACACACGTACACATGGATT
>NW_025535782.1:22500-27500 GCF_020615455.1 Coregonus clupeaformis | reverse complement strand
AAAGGTCGCTGGTTCTAATCCCCGAGCCGACTAGGTGAAAAATCTGTCGATGTGCCCTTGAGCAAGGCACTTAACTCTAATTGCTCCTGTAAGTCGCTCTGGATAAGAGCGTCTGCAAAATAACAAAAAAATAAAAACATGTTGTTTCCATATGTTTGATACCATTCCATTGATTCCATTCCACCCTTTACTATGAGCCGTCCTTCCATCAGCAGCCTCCACTGGTTTCTTCCTAGTCACTGTGCTTCTACATCTGCATTGTTTGGTGTTTTAGGCTGGGTTTCTGTATAAGCACTTTGTCACAACTGCTGATGTAAAAAGGGCTTTATAAAATCAATTTGATTGATTTGCTATAGGCACTGGTAAGATTGAATATATGAATCTACTGGTATGGCGCTGGAGAGAAATCAACTTTAAAAGCAGTGAATTGCCCCTCTAACATCTCTTCTATACCTCTATTGAATCATCCTCATGAACTGTGAAATGAATGTAGACCAGTGACGTGACCACAGCATGTGGTGGTGGTGTAGGGGAACAGAGCAGTGTGTGACTGTTTCCTATGTCCAGGTGGACCCTGTCTGAGGGGGAGTGTCGTCGTCTGGAGACTGAGATCTCTAGTCTGGAGGAGAAGCTGAGGTTCATGAAGGTAACACTAGTGGTCATGTCTGAGAGGTCAAATGTCATTGGGAACAAACCACATATAGATCACAGCCACATACTGTGTGTGTGAGAGTGTGTGTGTGTGTGTGTGTGTGTGTGTGTGTGTGTGTGTGTGTTAAAGTTACAACTGTAATCTATTATATGATGATATGAGATATTGAGAGACCAGTAGAAATATTCTAGTACGTCTTAACAATATTCATATATTCATGTTCTTTATTTTATATCAGTAGTCAGTTTTTCTATTCCTTCCTCACTCTTGTTATATTTGTTGTTTTAGAGAACGTTGGATGTTGCAGCTCTGCTGCTGACAACTCTGGAGGAGATGAACCCACATGAGCTGAAGACATTTCAGTCTTTCCTGACTAGTGGCCTGCTGCCTGACTGTCCTCCCATCCCAGAGAGTCAGCTGGAGAACGCTGACAGACAGGTCACAGTGGATCAGATGGTGAAGACATACGCCCCTAATAGAGCTGTGGAGATCACTCTGAGGATCCTGAGGGGGATGGACCAGAATTATCTGGCAGAGAAGTTAATGAGAGATTACAGTGGAGGTAACATAGCAAGAATGTACATCAATCTATACAGTGGGGAGAACAAGTATTTGATACACTGCCGATTTTGCAGGTTTACCTGCTTACAAAGCATGTAGAGGTCTGTAATTTTTATCATAGGTACACTTCAACTGTGAGAGACGGAATCTAAAACAAAAATCCAGAAAATCACATTGTATGATTTTAAAGTAATTAATTTGCATTTTATTGCATGACATAAGTATTTGATCACCTACCAACCAGTAAGAATTCCAGCTCTCACAGACCTGTTAGTTTTTCATTAAGAAGCCCTCCTGTTCTCCACTCATTACCTGTATTAACTGCACCTGTTTGAACTCGTTACCTGTATTAAAGACACCTGTCCACACACTCAATCAAACAGACTTCAACCTCTCCACAATGGCCAAGACCAGAGAGCTGTGTAAGGACATCAGGGATAAAATTGTAGACCTGCACAAGGCTGGGATGGGCTACAGGACAATAGGCAAGCAGCTTGGTGAGAAGGCAACAACTGTTGGCGCAATTATTAGAAAATAGAAGAAGTTCAAGATGATAATAATAATAATAATAATAATAATATGCCATTTAGCAGACGCTTTTATCCAAAGCGACTTACAGTCATGCGTGCATACATTTTTGTGTATGGGTGGTCCCGGGGATCGAACCCACTACCTTGGCGTTACAAGCGCCGTGCTCTACCAGCTGAGCTACAGAGGACCACATGATGGTCAATCACCCTCGGTCTGGGGCTATCAAATACTTATGTCATGCAATAAAATGCAAATTAATTACTTAAAAATCATACAATGTGATTTTCTGGATTTTTGTTTTAGATTCTGTCTCTCACAGTTGAAGTGTACCTATGATAAAAATTACAGACCTCTACGTGCTTTGTAAGCAGGAAAACCTGCAAAATCGGCAGTGTATCAAATACTTGTTCTCCCCACTGTACATCACAATCACAGTTCAGTGGAGGTCTAACCAGAAAGAACATTCAACTGACTTCATAATAACATTCAGCAGGCCTCTTTTTATCATTTTTATTCATGATGTATCCAGGTGACCCCATTATGTTTAAACAGCAATCCAACATTCATTATATAACATACATACAATCACCAATACAGTAGGGAAGATATCACAAACAGATTAGACTTTCTAATCATGGCTGTATGTCTCTTCCTGAGCTGCCTAATCTGGAAGATGAACCAGAATGATCTGGCAGAGAAGTTAGAGATCAGAGAAGTAGGATTGTAGACAAGGACCCTAACTGTCTCTCTATCCCCCCTCCTATCTTCCCCTCTATTTCCCCTGTTTCCCCCTCTTTCTCAGGTACTGCCTCAACCTCTCCCCTGTGCGGGTACCCTCCACGTCCCCCCTTCCTCTACCCTGGCTCGTCCGAGGAGGTGTTGTCGTTAACTTCTGCTGGTAGCTCAGGACAGCTCAGCTCACAGGTAAGAGGACGGTTAGAGAAGTGTAGGATCACTTCTACCCTCATATGTTAAAACACCTGTACTCACTGTCATAGTCAGTTCTACACTTCTACCCTCATATGTTAAAACACCTGTACTCACTGTCATAGTCAGTTCTACAGTATGAAATGATACAGTCCACACATACTGTGTGTGTGTGTGTGTGTGTGTGTGTGTGTGTGTGTGTGTGTGTAGGAGGAAGCTGCCTCTGAGATGGAAAGGAAGCCAGCAGGGGAGGAGAGTGAAGAACTCCCCAGCACCTCTTCTGGAATGTGAGTGAACATAGAGTATATTATCTATTATCTACCTGGTACAGCCAGGGCCACCCCTCAGAGTGGATATGAGTGAACATAGAGTATATTATCTAACTGGTACAGCCAGGGCCACCCCTCAGAGTGGATATGAGTGAACATAGAGTATATTATCTATTATCTACCTGGTACAGCCAGGGCCACCCCTCAGAGTGGATATGAGTGGACATAGAGTATATTATCTATTATCTACCTGGTACAGCCAGGGCCACCCCTCAGAGTGGATATGAGTGAACATAGAGTATATTATCTACCTGGTACAGCCAGGGCCACCCCTCAGAGTGGATATGAGTGGACATAGAGTATATTATCTATTATCTACCTGGTACAGCCAGGGCCACCCCTCAGAGTGGATATGAGTGGACATAGAGTATATTATCTATTATCTACCTGGTACAGCCAGGGCCACCCCTCAGAGTGGATATGAGTGAACATAGAGTATATTATCTATTATAAACTGGGTGGTTTGAGCTCCTCTTTCTCAGGTACAGCCTCAACCTCTCATCTGTCCTTATTCCCACCAGGCCCCGAACTATCTTTTCCCAGTATGGTTACCCTACAGGTCCTCCTCCTCCTTCCTTTCTGCCTCATCTAGGAAGTTATTCTGGTAGCTTAGGACAGCTCAGATCACAGGTAAGAGGACGGTTAGAGAATTTTAGGATCACTTCTACCCTCATATGTTAAAACACCTGTACTCACTGTCATAGTTAGTTCTACAGTATGAAATGATACAGTCCACACATACAGTCTAGATAATTAACTAATCTCTCATGTACACTATGAGTGGTGGGGGTCAGACTGCATCCCTACACACACACACCATTAGACATAAAAGCTGTGAATATATTCCTGTACCATGTTGTGTGTATGTGGCTGTGTTCATGTTCTTTATATCAGTATCCAGTATTTCTATTCCTTCCTTATATCTTGTCACCTTTTTAGAGACCCCAAATATTGTCTGGTTCAGCTCTGCTGCTGACCACTCCAGAGGAGCTCACTGAAGAACAGCTGACTAATGACGAGCTGCTTAGCGTTCTTTCCATCCCAGAGAGTCAGCTGGAGAACGCTGACATACAGGTCACAGTGGATCAGATGGAGAGATACGACTCTTTGAGAGCTATGGAGACCACAGAGACGTCCGATAGATATTACAGTAGAGGTAACACAGCAAGATGATATATCTATCATCGCACACTCAGTTCTGGGATATTGAGTGATAGAGATTGTATTCACACAAAGATCCCGCACAGCCTGTTGACTGATTCTGAACTGACTATTACACTAACCTGTGGGTATGTTAACCAGCCAACAACACTTTAAACTCTCTCTCTGTATCTCTCTGTATCTCTCTGTATCTCTCTCTCTGTATCTCTCTCTCTGTATCTCTCTCTCTGTATCTCTCTCTCTCTATCTCTCTCTCTGTATCTCTCTCTCTCTCTCTCTCTCTCTCTCTCTCTCTCTCTCTCTCTCTCTCTCTCTCTCTCTCTCTCTCTCTCTCTCTCTCTCTCTCTCTCTCTCTCTCTCTCTCTCTCTCTCTCTCTCTCTCTCTCTCTCTCTCTCTCTCTCTCTCTCTCTCTCTCTCTCTCTCTCTCTCTCTCTCTCTCTCTCTCTCTCTCTCTCTCTCTCTCTCTCTCTCTCTCTCTCTCTCTCTCTCTCTCTCTCTCTCTCTCTCTCTCTCTCTCTCTCTCTCTCTCTCTCTCTCTCTCTCTCTCTCTCTCTCTCTCTCTCTCTCTCTCTCTCTCTCTCTCTCTCGCTCTCTCTCTCTCTCTCTCTCTCACTCACTCACTCACTCACTCACTCACCCCTGCAGGAAAGAAAAGGAGAACAAATGAGCCACCATCCTGGCCTGGTCTCGTTTCCAGGGATAAAAAGAGTGAGGAGGATTGTGTCCCACTGACTGACGGAGCTCCGCCCATCATCAAACATAAGGTGCCCGATTGTCCCTGCCCTTCTCACTGCTGCCATGGTGGGCAACATGTTCACAATAGAACAGAAAACAGGTC
>NW_025535782.1:0-15000 GCF_020615455.1 Coregonus clupeaformis | reverse complement strand
TCAAGAGTAACACAGAGGTCCTTCACAGTTTTATTTGAGACGACTTTACAACCATCTAGATGAATTGTCAGATTTAACAGAAGATCTCTTTGTTTCTTGGGACCTAGAACAAGCATCTCTGTTTTGTCCGAGTTTAAAAGTAAAAAGTTTTCAGCCATCCACTTCCTTATGTCTGAAACACAGGCTTCTAGCGAGGGCAATTTTGGGGCTTCACCATGTTTCATTGAAATGTACAGCTGTGTGTCATCCGCATAGCAGTGAAAGTTAACATTATGTTTTCGAATAACATCCCCAAGAGGTAAAATATATAGTGAAAACAATAGTGGTCCTAAAACGGAACCTTGAGGAACACCGAAATGTACAGTTGATTTGTCGGAGGACAGACCATTCACAGAGACAAACTGATATCTTTCCGACAGGTAGGATCTAAACCAGGCCAGAACTTGTCCGTGTAGACCAATTTGGGTTTCCAGTCTCTCCAAAAGAATGTGGTGATCGATGGTGTCAAAGGCAGCACTAAGGTCTAGTAGCACGAGGACAGATGCAGAGCCTCGGTCTGACGCCATTAAAAGGTCATTTACCACCTTCACAAGTGCAGTCTCAGTGCTATGATGGGGTCTAAAACCAGACTGAAGCATTTCGTATACATTGTTTGTCTTCAGAAAGGCAGTGAGTTGCTGCGCAACAGCTTTTTCTAAAATTTTTGAGAGGAATGGAAGATTCGATATAGGCCGATAGTTTTTATATTTTCCGGGTCAAGGTTTGGCTTTTTCAAGAGAGGCTTTATCACTGCCACTTTTAGTGAGTTTGGTACACATCCGGTGGATAGAGAGCTGTTTATTATGTTCAACATAGGAGGGCCAAGCACAGGAAGCAGCTCCTTCAGCAGTTTAGTAGGAATAGGATCCAGTATGCAGCTTGAAGGTTTAGAGGCCATGATTATTTTCATCATTGTGTCAAGAGATATAGTACTAAAACACTTAAGTGTCTCTCCCGATCCCAGGCCCTCGCAGAGCTGTGCAGATCCAGGATAGCTAAGCCCTGGAGGAATACGCAGATTCAAAGAGGAGTCCGTAATTTGCTTTCTAATGGTCATGATCTTTTCCTCAAAGAAGTTCATGAATTTATCACTGCTGAAGTGAAAGCCATCCTCTCTTGGGGAATGCTGCTTTTTAGTTAGCTTTGCAACAGTATCAAAAAGAAATTTTGGATTGTTCTTATTTTCCTCAATTAAGTTGGAAAAGTAGGATGATCGAGCAGCAGTGAGGGCTCTTCGGTACTGCACGGTACTGTCTTTCCAAGCTAGTCGGAAGACTTCCAGTTTGGTGTGGCGCCATTTCCGTTCCAATTTCCTGGAAGCTTGCTTCAAAGCTCGGGTATTTTCTGTATACCAGGGAGCTAGTTTCTTATGACAAATGTTTTTCGTTTTTAGGGGTGCAACTGCATCTAGGGTATTGCGCAAGGTTAAATTGAGTTCCTCAGTTAAGTGGTTAACTGATTTTTGTCCTCTGACGTCCTTGGGTAGGCAGAAGGAGTCTGGAAGGGCATCAATGAATTTTTGTGTTGTTTGAGAATTTATAGCACGACTTTTGATGCTCCTTGGTTGGGGTCTGAGCAGATTATTTGTTGCGATTGCAAATGTAATAAAATGGTGGTCCGATAGTCCAGGATTTTGTGGAAAAACATTAAGATCTACAACATTTATTCCATGGGACAAAACTAGGTCCAGAGTATGACTGTGGCAGTGAGTAGGTCCAGAGACATGTTGGACAAAACCCACTGAGTCGATAATGGCTCCGAAAGACTTTTGGAGTGGGTCTGTGGACTTCTCCATGTGAATATTAAAATCACCAAAAATTAGAATATGATCTGCTATGACTACAAGGTCTGATAGGAATTCAGGAAACTCAGAGAGGAACGCTGTATATGGCCCAGGAGGCCTGTAAACAGTAGCTATAAAAAGTGATTGAGTAGGCTGCATAGATTTCATGACTAGAAGCTCAAAAGATGAAAACGCCATTTTTTTTTGTAAATTGAAATTTGCTATCGTAAATGTTAGCAACACCTCCGCCTTCTGCGGGATGCACGGGGAATATGGTCACTAGTGTAACCAGGAGGTGAGGCCTCATTTAACACAGCAAATTCATCAGGCTTAAGCCATGTTTCAGTCAGGCCAATCACATCGAGATTATGATCAGTGATTAGTTCATTGACTATGACTGCCTTTGAAGTGAGGGATCTAACATTAAGTAACCCTATTTTGAGATGTGAGGTATCACGATCTCTTTCAATAATGGCAGGAATGGAGGAGGTCTTTATCCTAATAAGATTGCTAGGGTGAACACCGCCATGTTTAGTTTTGCCCAACCTAGGTCGAGGCACAGACACAGTCTCAATGGGTATGGCTGAGCTGACTACACTGACTGTGCTATTGGCAGACTCCACTAAGCTGGCAGGTTGGCTAACAGCCTGCTGCCTGGCCTGCACCCTATTTCACTGTGGGGCTAGAGGAGTTAGAGCCCTATCTATGTTGGTAGATAAGAGGAGAGCACCCCTCCAGCTAGGATGGAGTCCGTCACTCCTCAGCAGGTCAGGCTTGGTCCTGTTTGTGGGTGAGTCCCAGAAAGAGGGCCAATTATCCACAAATGTTATCTTTTGGGAGGGGCAGAAAACAGTTTTCAACCAGCGATTAAGTGCTGAGACTCTGCTGTAGAGCTCGTCACTTCCCCTAACTGGGAGGGGGCCAGAGACAATTACTCGATGCCGACACATCTTTCTAGCTGATTTACAAGCTGAAGCTATGTTGCACTTGGTGACCTCTGACTGTTTCATCCTAACATCGTTGGTGCCGACGTGGATAACAATATCTCTATACTCTCTACACTCGCCAGTTTTAGCTTTAGCCAGCACCATCTTTAGATTAGCCTTAACGTCGGTAGCCCTGCCCCCTGGTAAACAGTGTATGATCGCTGGGTGATTCGTTTTAAGTCTAATACTGCGGGTAATGGAGTCGCCAATGACTAGGGTTTTCAATTTGTCAGAGCTAATGGTGGGAGCCTTCGGCGTCTCAGACCCCGTAACGGGAGGAGTAGAGACTAGAGAAGACTCAGACTCAGACTCCGACTCGCTACATAATGGGGAAAACCGGTTGAAGGTTTCTGTCGGCTGAATGAGCGACACCGGTTGAGCATTCCAACAGTATTTCCCTCCAGAAGCCATGAGAAAGTTGTCCGGCTGCGGGGACTGTGCGGGGGGATTTATACTAACGTTACTGTCTGTACTTACTGGTGGCACAGACGCTGTTTCTTCCTTTCCTACACTGAGATTACCCTTGCCTAACGATTGCGTCTGAAGCTGGGCTTGTAGCACAGCTATTTTCGCCGTAAGGGCGATCGTTCTCCTGTATATTATGAGTACAGCGACTGCAATTAGAAGACATCATGTTAATGTTACTACTTAGCTTCGGCTGTTGAAGATGTTGATGAACCATGTCCAGATAAAGCGTCCGGAGTGAAAAAAGTTGAATAAGGGAAAAAAAGTTGCGATGGAAAAAAGGAAAATAACGTAAAGTTGGCAGCTAAAACGCACAGGAAAATGACTCTTCTGTCTCGGGATAAACGTCCGGGGTGAAAAAGTTTAACGAAAAAAGATGAGTGAGGACAAAACTAAAAAGTTGGTAAATTTGTTGAACACAAAGATTGATTAAACGTTTATTAAAAGTAAAACGTGAATAGTTTGGCAGGTAGCCAAGTAGCAACAAACAGCACAGCAGTACGGAGACAATGCGGAAGCGAGACGGAAGTCACGTCAAATCTCGTCAAATCTCGTCTCAATGAGTACAGTGACATCACTGTGAGGCTACTGTCTACCAGACAACCTACCTGTGTTACTCTGGTACACTGGCTGCAGACTACAAGATCAGGGACTCTATTCTTTATAGTCTCCCAATATAAAGGAGGAATATTTTTATATATCTGTACATGGAAGAATTATCAGGAACATTGTGAATGTTTAATCATCTTGGTCAGGTCTCAGGCAAGGTGACGCCACTCCAGTCCTGAGTGGCGCAGTGGTCTAAGGCGCCGCATTGCAGTGCTAACTGTGCCACTAGAGATCCTGGTTCGAATCCAGGCTCTGTCGCAGCCGGCCGCGACCGTGAGACTCATGGGCGGCGCACAATTGGCCCAGCGTCGTCCAGGGTAGGGGAGGGAATGGCCGGCAGGGATGTAGCTCAGTTGATAGAGCATGGCGTTTGCAACGCCAGGGTTGTGGGTTCGATTCCCACGGTGGGCCAGTATAAAAAAAATATATATATGTATGCACTAACTGTAAGTCGCTCTGGATAAGAGCGTCTGCTAAATGACTAAAATGTAAATGTAAAATGTAAATATAACCTATCATCAACTTGACTGTACTACTCTGGTGCACTGGCAGCTGACTACAAGATCAGGGACTGTTTTAATGTTGTGACACAAACATTTTTATATCTGTACATAGTGCAGATGTTTATATAATGGTATTTCTATGCTTTTTTAAATGTAAATATAATTATTTTCTTACATAAAAACATTGATCTGATGTATCATACTGTTGATCTATTTGTCAATGATACCCATGAATTTATGTCTGCAGATTACAAGATCAACGACTGATATTTGAGTGGTCTTCTACTGTGACATACAGCATAGGATAGCGTTTGTATTGTTAATATATTGGTAGTTAGTAATTAATTACACTACAAGACCAAAAATATGTGGACCCATGCTTGTCGAACATCTCATTCCAAAATCATGGGCATTAATATGGAGTTGGTCCCCCTTTGCTGCTATAACAGCCTCCACTCTTATGGGAAGGCTTTCCACTAGATGTTGGAACATTGCTGCAGGGACTTGCTTCCATTCAGCCACAAGAGCATTAGTGAGATCGGCTGGGCACTGATGTTGGGCCATTAGGCCTGGCTTGCAGTCGGCGTTCCAATTCATCCCAAAGGTGTTCGATGGGGTTGAGGTCAGGGCTCTGTGCATGCCAGTCAAGTTCTTCCACACCGATCTGGACAAACCATTTCTGTATGGGCCTCGCTTTGAGCACGGGGGTATTGTCATGCTGAAATAGGAACGGGCCTTCCCCAAACTGTTGCCACAAAGTTGGAAGCACAGAATCGTCTAGAATGTAATTGTATGCTGTAGCGTTAAGATTTCCCTTCACTGGAACTAAGAGGCCAAGCCCGAACCATGAAAAACAGCCCCAGACCATTATTCCTCCTCCAAACTTTACAGTTGGCACTATGCATTGGGGCAGGTAGCGTTCTCCTGGCATCTGGACTGCCAGATGTGGAAGCGTGATAAATCACTCCAGAGAATGCGTTTCCACTGCTCCAGAGTCCAATGACGGCAAGCTTTACACCACTCCAGCTGACGCATTGCGCATGGTGATCTTAGGCTTGTGTCTGGCTGCTCAGCCATGGAAACCCATTTCACAAAGCTCCCGACAAACAGTTTTTGTGCTGATGTTGCTTCCAGAGGCAGTTTGGAACTTGGTAGTGAGTGTTGCAACCGAGGACAGACGATTTTTACGCGCTTCAACACTCGGCAGTCCCGTTCTGTGAGATTGTGTGGCCTACCACTTTGCGGGTGAGTCGTTGTTGCTCCTAGACGTTTCCACTTGACAATAACAGCACTTACAGTTGACAGGGGCAGCTCTAGCAGGGCAGAAATTTGACTAACTGATTTGTTGAAAAGGTGGCATCCTATGACGGTGCCACGTTGAAAGTCATTGAGCTCTTCAGTAAGGCCATTCTACTGCAAATGTTTGTCTATGGAGAATGCATGGCTGTGTGTTCGATTTTATACACCTGTCAACAACGGCTGTGGCTGAAATAGCGAATCCACTAATTTGAAGGGGTGTCCACATACTTTTGTATTTAATGTTTATTGATCGTCCAACCCTCCATAATAAAATGAGACAGGAGACAGAGCTTAATAATTGACATACAATGTATTTATTCATTTTTGGTTATTTTCTGCCATTTAGAACTTTTCGTTGTGTACATTTTTCTCTGTAGCAACTGTTTTTTTTAAAAGTCAAAAAACTAAAAGAAAAAATACAATCATTGCTAAACACCTAAAAAGGACTACATGCATGGAAGACGAGTAACATTATGATTTTTTTTTTCTTATTGTTATTTTTTTCCGTAGTCGTTTTGAGTAACATGATGTGTCCACGTCGGGCTCCAACACACGTGGCTGGTGCCTCTTTGTGAAACAGTATTAGAAAAAAACTATGTGACTAAATTATCTTCTCTTTTTTTAAACGAGAGAAAAAGAAAGTGGTTATAAAAATAAAGAAAAAGAGTGATGTCAGACAACGTGTGGAGGGAGGGAGAGGAGGAGGAGGGTGGTAAGGGCTAGGGGGTTATGGTGCATCAGGAGTGGAGGGAGGGAGGGAGGGAGGGAGAGGAGGAGGGTGGTAAGGGCTAGGGGGTTATGGTGCATCGGGAGTGGAGGGATGGAGGGAGGGAGGGAGAGGAGGAGGGTGGTAAGGGGCTAGGGGGTTATGGTGCATCGGGAGTGGAGGGAGGGAGGGAGGGAGGGAGGGAGAGGAGGAGGGTGGTAAGGGCTAGGGGGTTATGGAGCATCGGGAGTGGAGGGAGGGAGGGAGGGGAGGGTGGTAAGGGCTAGGGGGTTATGGAGCATCGGGAGTGGAGGGAGGGAGGGAGGTAAGGGCTAGGGGGTTATGGTGCATCGGGAGTGGAGGGAGGGAGGGAGGGAGGGAGTAGGGAGGAGGGTGGTAAGGGCTAGGGGGTTATGGTGCATCAGGAGTGGAGGGAGGGAGGGAGGGAGGGGGGAGGGGAGGGTGGTAAGGGCTAGGGGGTTATGGTGCATCGGGAGTGGAGGGAGGGAGGGAGGGAGGGGAGTAGGGAGGAGGGTGGTAAGGGCTAGGGGGTTATGGTGCATCAGGAGTGGAGGGAGGGAGGGGAGGAGAGGAGGAGGGTGGTAAGGGCTAGGGGGTTATGGTGCATCGGGAGTGGAGGGAGGGAGGGAGGGAGGGAGTAGGGAGGAGGGTGGTAAGGGCTAGGGGGTTATGGTGCATCAGGAGTGGAGGGAGGGAGGGGAGGAGAGGAGGAGGGTGGTAAGGGCTAGGGGGTTATGGTGCATCGGGAGTGGAGAGAGGGAGGGAGGGAGGGAGGGAGGGAGGAGGGTGGTAAGGGCTAGGGGGTTATGGTGCATCGGGAGTGGAGGGAGGGAGGGAGGGAGAGGAGGAGGGTGGTGGTAAGGGCTAGGGGGTTATGAACATCGGGAGTGGAGGGAGGGTGGTAAGGGCTAGGGGGTTATGGTGTGGAGGGTGAGAGCGATGCTCAGCTACAGGTAAGGGAGGGGGAGTTGTCTCAGCTTGAGGTACGACTGAACGTGTGTGTGAGGGGGGGGGACTTGGGTTAGTTTGAGACACAGTTGAGGGATTGGGTGGGTAGAGGGGAGGCTGTGTGAGGGAGGAGGAAGGGGAATTTGAAGGGTAGAGGGGTGTTTGGAAGGGGGGGTTGGGGGTGAGTTGGTGTCTCAGTTTGAGGTGTCCGAGTGCACGCTGCCCGGTGTCCCGTGAGGGGGGGTGAGAGAGGGGTGGTCAGTGCTGTCCTGCCATCCACTATCAACCTGGAGAGAGAGAAAGGGAAGAGAGCAGGGAGAGAGGAGAGTAGAGAGAAAGGGAAGAGAGGAGGGAGAGAGGGAGGAGAGTAGAGAGAAAGGGAAGAGAGGAGGGAGAGAGGAGAGAGTAGAGAGAAAGGGAAGAGAGGAGGGAGAGAGAGAGGAGAGTAGAGAGAAAGGGAAGAGAGGAGGAGAGAGAGAGGAGAGTAGAGAGGGAGAGAGAGTGAGAGAGAGAGAGAGAGAGAGAGAGAGAGAGAGATAGGAGATTAAAAGGAGGGAAATAGATGTGATAAAAGACATACATCAATTGAAGGTTTTCACATGAGTTGGTCTCCCACCTACAAGATCTCAGTTTAAAAAACTGACATGGAGGGAAACAGACTGGAACCATAGATACTCACATGGAGACAGTGGAGGGAAACAGACTGGAACCATAGATACTCACATGGAGACAGTGGGGAGGAAACAGACTGGTACCATAGATACTCACATGGAGACAGTGGGGGGGAAACAGAGTGGTACCATAGATACTCACATGGAGACAGTGGGGAGGAAACAGACTGGTACCATAGATACTCACATGGAGACAGTAGGGAGAAAACAGACTGCTACCATAGATACTTACATGGAGACAGTGGGGAGGAAACAGACTGGTACCATAGATACTCACATGGAGACAGTGGGGGGGAAACAGACTGGTACCATAGATACTCACATGGAGACAGTGGAGGGAAACAGACTGGTACCATAGATACTCACATGGAGACAGTGGAGGGAAACAGACTGGTACCATAGATACTCACATGGAGACAGTAGGGAGGAAACAGACTGGTACCATAGATACTCACATGGAGACAGTGGGGAGGAAACAGAGTGGTACCATAGATACTCACATGGAGACAGTGGAGGGAAACAGACTGGTACCATAGATACTCACATGGAGACAGTGGGGAGGAAACAGACTGGTACCATAGATACTCACATGGAGACAGTGGAGGGAAACAGACTGGTACCATAGATACTCACATGGAGACAGTGGGGAGGAAACAGAGTGGTACCATAGATACTCACATGGAGACAGTAGGGAGAAAACAGACTGGTACCATAGATACTCACATGGAGACAGTGGAGGGAAACAGACTGGTACCATAGATACTCACATGGAGACAGTGGGGAAGAAACAGACTTAACATCCCGTCAGGAGTGTAGCACGGTATGATATCCACCTGGAGGAACAGACCAGCAGGGGGCGCTTTTACACACTGGTACTAACACTAATACTACATTTATACACACACTGGTACACACACTAATACTACATTTATACACACACTAATACTGCATTTATACACACACTGGTACACACACTAATACAGACTGGTACACACACTAATACTACATTTATACACACACTAATACTACATTTATACACACTGGTACACACACTGTTGCACACTGTTACAAGCACACTAACTAACACACTGACACTGCATACCCAAACTAACACTAATACACTAACACACACTGTTACACACACTAACACTGCACACACACACACACACACACACACACACACTAATACTGCATACACACACTCTGCATATACACACAGAACTACCCTCCTGTAGGTTAACTCCAACCCATGTTCCTGGAGAGCTACTGTCCTATAGGGGTTTCACTCCAACCCTAATCTAGCACACCGGATTCTAATAATTAGCTGGTTGATAAGATCAATCAGTTTAGTTACAACTGGGGTTGGAGTGAAAACCTAAAGGAGGGTAGCTCTCCAGGAACAGGGTTAGAGTGAAAACCTACAGGAGGGTAGCTCTCCAGGAACAGGGTTGGAGTTAAAACCTACAGGAGGGTAGCTCTCCAGGAACGGGGTTGGAGTGAAAAACTACAGGAGGGTATCTCTACAGGAACAGGGTTGGTGGAAAAATGAAAATGAGGAAAAATGAAAATAATCTACTAATCTGAATCAAGTGATAGCTAGTCTAACAAATGCATGCAGGTGCTAGGGCATGTTTCTGGACAAGAACCTTTCTAAATGACAAATGTATCACATTCTATTCTTCTCACCCTATGGGGAAACTCAGATAACAACCTATTCCTGATACAGTACGCCTAACATGGCTATGGTCAAAAGTAGTGCACTTTGGTGGTCTGAGATGTCATTTCATTTAATTTACTTAATTGACATGGAAAATTAGTAATTTATATTGTCAAAGTAAACATGAGCAATAATAGCAACAGTAGTAATAATATTAACAATAGTAGTAATACAACAGTAGTAATAATATTAACAATAGTAGTAATACAACAGTAGTAATAATATTAACAATAGTAGTAATACAACAGTAGTAATAATATTAACAATAGTAGTAATACAACAGTAGTAATAATATTAACAATAGTAGTAATACAACAGTAGTAATAATATTAACAATAGTAGTAATACAACAGTAGTAATACATCCTTCCCTGACCTCAGACAGTGACCCCTGTCACCCCCTGTGTGACCCCAGTCTGACCCTTATGTAGCCGGCTCACATTCTCGTGACGAGGTAGCAATGCCTGCGACTTCAAAAAAGAATGGCATCGATGGTTTTGTCATTGTGGCCCAGACATGAAGGACACAATCCACCTAGAATTGGAGTAGGAGACATGTTTACTGTGGTTGTCTGTGGTTTGTCTCTCTTGACGTTTCCTGTCGCTCGTAGTGTTCACAGGACAAGTCTAACACTTACTTATACTCAGGCAGACCTACCCTGGAAATTACTTTTTCATTCTACAAGGGGTCACAAGCTCACTACCCAGCAGCTACATAAGTTCACTACAAAAATTCCCAACTGTTTCACATTTTTCAAACACATTTTCTTTAAGTTCAACAAGGTCACGACACGACACATCAATCATCAGGCCATTACTTTTTATTGCGAACATGTGCTTTACGTCAAAGAAACAGCTGCACTATCAAGTCACATAAGAACACCCCAAATAGCATGAGGACATCCGGACAGGATGTCCTTAAAAGGACATAAACATAAGACACAGAAATAACTATATATAAATATCACTTTTTGACACATGCCATCTACTATATTCTCTCTAGTGTGACCTGTCAGATTCAATGAAACTCTTATGTTCTATGACTGAGTGAAATTTATTTGAATTACACTGAATTAAATTATACTTCCTGTCACACAAATTCAAATTCTACATCATGTGGGGTGTGGCAAATTGAAGTTGGATGGGAGTCTATTCCAAAATTCTGAATTGAGCAAAACCTGGTGTATAAAATATCTGATAGTGTTTTTCAATTGCATTAATCTATACTGAACAAAAATATCAACGCAACATGCAACAATTTAATCAAATTTACTGAGTTACAGTTCATATTAGGAAATCAGTCAATTGAAATAAATTCATTAGGCCCTAATCTATGAATTTCACGACTGGGCAGGGGCGCAGCCAGGCTTGGGAGGGCATAGGCCCACCCACTTGGGAGCCAGGCCCACCCACTGGGGAGCCAGGCCCAGCCAATCAGAATGAGTTTTTCCCCACAAAAGGGTTTATTACAGACAGAAATACTCAGTTTCGTCAGCTGTACAGGTGGGCTGGTCTCAGACGATCCCGCAGGTGAGGAAGCCGGATGTGGAGGTCCTGGGCTGGCCTGGTTACACGTGATCTGTGGTTGTGACGCCGGTTGAACGTACTACCAAATTCTCTAAAACGACATTGGAGGCATTTGAGCGTAGAGAAATTAGCATTCAATTCTCTGGCAACAGCTCTGGTGGACATACCTGCAGTCAGCATGCCAATTGCACGCTCCCTCTAAACTTCAGACATCTGTAGCATTGTGTTGTGTGACAAAACTGCACATTTAAGAGTGGCCTTTTATTGTCCCCAGCACAAGGTGCACATGTGTAATGATCATGCTGTTTAATCAGCTTCTTGATATGCCACACCTCTCAGGTGGATGGATTATATAGGCAAATGTGAAATGCTCACTAACAGGGACGTAAACAAATTTGTGCACAACATTTTAGAGAAATAAAATGTTTTGTGTGTATGGAACATTTCTGGGATCTTTTATTTCAGCTCATGAATAATGGGACCAACACATTTATATTTTAGTTCAAGTATATTTACATTTTATATCATTATTGATATCCACCCCACAAACATGAAGTCATCAACTCACTTCATATTTATAAGACACATTATACAAATAAAAAGTAATTGATTAATTTATATTTAGGCTATCATTCATTTCTACAATTGATCTGTCGGATGATAATATCATGTATGAATGACCTGTCTGATGATAATATGACAAATGTATGAATTGACCTGTCTGATGATAACATGACACATGTATGAATTGTGCTGTGATAACATGACAACATGTATGAATTGACCTGTCTGATGATAATATGACAACATGTATGAATTGCATCATGCGTTTACTCTACTGTATTAATGACTCTACTGTATTAATTTCCATCTAACATTTATTACAAGTTTTAGGCTGACTCTCTCTCTCTCTCTCTTCACTCTTTCTCATTCCTCCCTTACAGCATCACATGCCCATGGCTCCCTCCTCCTCCTCCTCCTCCTCCTCCTCCACCTCTTCCACATCATCACACATTACAGTGTAATTTCCTGCTGAACCACCAGGATGCGCTAGAGACCAGGATAATTGTCCCACCTAGGGTTGCAACACTCCTGGAACTTTCAATGAATTCCCTGGTTTTCCGGAAATCTCTGTTGGAGTCTTCCCGGAATCAGGAGGGTATACGCAGGAGGAAGAGTAGGAGGAGGAGGGAGGGGAGGAGGAGGAGGAAGAAGTGGAGCCATGAGTATGTGATGCTGTAAGGGAGGAGTGAGAAAGAGAGAGAGAGAAAGTGGAGGAGAGATTGACTTCATCACTGCTTGTGTTTATGAGAGGTGTTGACATGTTGAATGCACCCGAGCTGTCTGTTTGAGCTGCTGGCGCACAGCTCGGTCACCCATGCATACCCCACAAGACATGCCACCAGAGGTCTCTTCACAGTCCCCAAGTGCAGAACAGACTATGGGAGGCACACAGTACTACATAGGCCATGACTACATGGAACTCGATTCCACATCAAGTAACTGATGCAAGTGGTACAATTATATTTAAAAAAACAGATACAAAAAACACCTTATGGAACAGTGGGGACTGTGTAGCAACACAACATAGGCGCAGACACATGCATACACACACACGATAACATACTCACTATACACACACGTACACATGGATTCTGTACTGTAGATCTGTGGTAGTGGTGGAGTAGGGGCCTGAGGGCACACAGTGTGTTGTGAAATCTGTGAATGTATTGTAATGTTTTTAAAATTGTATGAACTGTCTTAATTTTGCTGGACCCCAGGAAGAGTAGCTGCAGCCTTGACAGGAACTAATGGGGATCCATAATAAATACAGAAATACGCAGGAAATCCGTAATCCTCTGGAAAACAAGGGAATTTATTGAAAGTTCCAGGAATGTTGCAACCCTACTCCTACATCCCGTACCAGACAGACAGGCAGGCAGACTATTAACATACAGTATATTTTCATGTTTTCTTCATATCTTAAATAAATCCCACAAAGGCAACGTAAAGGAGTCCGAATATTATTACATTATAAATACAACCTGTGATTCAACTGGAAACATAAAGAACAAGATAATATCAAAGATGTTGTTTCAACTTTATTACTGGATAAGAATGGCTTCTCTCGCCCAGCCTGTTTTGGTTTGATGTCAGTTTGGTCCACTAGATGGGCGACGCACTACTAGAGACCAATAGGGAGGATTCTCCATGGGATGGGATTGGCTGCTGAAAACCAGGAAACGC
The DNA here is from genome assembly GCF_020615455.1 of Coregonus clupeaformis. Lineage (NCBI taxonomy): Eukaryota > Metazoa > Chordata > Actinopteri > Salmoniformes > Salmonidae > Coregonus > Coregonus clupeaformis. The sequence continues at coordinate 1,481 of NW_025535782.1, read as the reverse complement.
TCTACTATCAGGCTTCATTACTTTCCTGTCGGCTGTCTGCGCCTGTAGTGTCTAAAAATGGACCCGTTCAAGGGTAAGAAAATAGTTTGAAAAAAACTGAGTATGCTGTTATTTAATGGAAGTCTGTAAATATGAAAAGTAACTGAAAAGTTAGTTGTTAATAAACAGTAAAGTAGGCTACATTGTATTCATTTCATATTTGATTTATAGCAACACGGAAGTGCGAGATTGACTCGATCAAAGTAATGGAACAACGGGGAAAATAACTTTACATGATGAAATGCAACAACATGTGATGTAATAGTTCATAGACCTACTTTAAAATGTCTAGGTAATAATCTAGCTATGAATTAATAACGCAGTAATGTTAATATCCAATGATTTCATATCTACCACTTTGCATGTCATTCGAAGGAGTGAAGAAGGCTGAAATAATCTACATTTTAGCTGGTAAACTTTTACGATTTCAATCACATACCATCTCAATCAAGAGACGTTGGCAAGATAAAGTTGTATTACACGCCTAGACCCTAAGCTAGTTTGATATCATCAGTTACAGTGTCGTGTGTGGATGTGCACATATATGCGGAGGGTAGAAAATGTAGGCTTTCCCATGTGGTCCTGAATAGAATAGACTGCAGACAAGACACAGACTGTGTGTGTGTGTGTGTGTGTGTGTGTGTGTGTGTGCGGGCGGGCGGGGGGCGCGTGTGCGTGTGTGTGTGTGTGTGTAGGAGATATCTGCCTCTGAGAAGGAAAGGAAGCCAGCGGGGAGGGAGAGTGAAGAGCCGCAGCACCTCTTCTGGAATGTGAGTGAACATAGAGTATATTATCTATTATCTACCTGGTACAGCCAGGGCCACCCCCTCAGAGTGGATATGAGTGGACCTAGAGTATATTATCTATTATCTACCTGGTACAGCCAGGGCCACCTCAGAGTGGATATGAGTGGACATAGAGTATATTTCTATTATCTACCTGGTACAGCCAGGGCCACCCCTCAGAGTGGATATGAGTGGACATAGAGTATATTATCTATTATCTACTGGTACTCCTCCACCCCTCATGTATGTCAGTATATTATCTATTATCTACCTGTCAGCCAGGCCACCCCCTCAGAGTGGATTGAGTACATAATATATGATCTATTATCTACCTGGTACAGCCAGGGCCACCCCTCAGAGTGAATATGAGTGACATAATATATTATCTATTATCTACCTGGTACATCAGCCACCCCTCAAGTGATATGAGTGACATATATATTATCTATTATCTACTGGTACGAGCCACCTCAGTATTAGTACATTATATATCTATTTCTCCTGTCCCCCCCCTCAGTGATTTTTACATATATATTATCTATTATCTACCTGTACAGCCAGGGCCACCCCTCAGAGTGGATCATCAGGTGACATGAATTATATTATCTATTATCTACCTAGGTACAGCCAGAGGCCACCCCTCAGAGTGGATATGAG